>NW_005054495.1:1015320-1019486 GCF_000277835.1 Geospiza fortis | reverse complement strand
GAGCGCCCGCCCTTTCCCCCGCTCCCCGCCAGCCCCAGGGCGGGACGGCGGCACCTCAGGGCGCTGTGCCCGGCCCCACGTTCCCGAGGCTCTGCTCCCTCAGGGAGCACCCCGGGTTGGGGCAGAGCTGGTTCGGTCTGGCCCCCTTTGGTTGCTCAGCGCCGCGTGGTGCTCGCACTTCCCTCAGAGCCCGGTCACCGCCTTCCGAGTCGGGACGTCTGACTTTTAAAACCAGCTTTCTCGGTTTTAAGAGCCTCCGAGCAGAAAAACTCTATAAGATTATGGTCCTGAAATAGGGACAGGCTGTGGTTTGGGAAATGTCTGGTGAATGTCTGGACGCTGCGATACGCCCGCAGTAACTCCTGCGTTTGAAAGCCCTCCATTTTCAATGAAAGGAAACATTTCGCGACCTAAATGATCATTTTTAGCCCGCAATTTCCTACAAAAACTTTCACTTTCTTACACTGGTAATTTTGTTGAAGTAACTGAAAATGGAGATACTTAAAAGCTGTTAGCTGCACACTTCCCCAGCTCTAAAATCAATATGTGTGGACCTTTGCTCATTGTGTGCTCACTTCTCCAGGTGGGGTGATAATGAAGAAAAACCCTAAGGAATCATTTTCTTTTCCTTTCACATCCCTTAGAAACACTATGGTACCTCTCCAGAGATTTAAACCCTCTTTTTTTTTAAAAGCTGTTTCCTCTGAAAAAGTTTCTAAAGTGACACTACCTGTTCCTTGAGGAGAGTGGGTAGCGAATGCCTCATTAGATTTTCTTGCTTCAGGAGGAGTTGATGTGGTGGGTGGCTGCTCCTTTGGGCACACGGCTGCCTCAGGAGGGGCTTGTGCAGTCAGAGGCCTGGGTGGCAGAAGTCACATAGTGCCAGATATTTGTCATATGCACAGGCTTGCCTCAGAAAGCTCATTTTAATTAAATGGTCCTGGAAGAACAAGCTTCTGGAGGTAAATGGTGCTGGTGTGGTGGTCTCTGAGCACGATCATATGCTGTGTAATACCATCCATTGTGAGAGCTGTGCCTTCTGATATGTTTAAGCGCCTCTCTCTATCAGTTTCCCACCTTCTGCCCTTTCACAGGCTCTAAACAAAATGTGAAGTGTCGCTATAGGACACGAAACAACACAAGTGCACACACCGCTGCTCTCAAGGTGAAGCAAAAAGGAAGTTTATTTTCTGCCTCCAACATGTATAGTTTTCCAAAAATGACAGTGGATTGGAGGGTGAAAGTGCCACCTCTCCAATGACACTGGACAAACCAACAGTCCATCGAATTTCTCCTCCTCCATAAAAGAATGCAAAACAATAAATTATTTACAGGAAGTGTGTGAGAAAGTTTGCTACAAGAATATAAACATCGGAAGGCTTAGAGAATCTTAAAAAATCAGGGCGACAGTGAAGGAACATGTTGGAGATAAAAGGGAGACTAGGGAAAATGTTAGACTTCTCTGGGAGGAAGTGGGAGAACTGATTGCCTAGGATTATGAGGAAGGCTGATACACTCAATGGCTGTTGTGCCTCTGTTTGCTCCAAGTGCTGCTGCTACACCACCCAAGTTGCAAAAGAAAAGTTAAGGACTGAGAGAACAAAGGGGTAACAGTGTTGGTACCTGAGGGAGGAGTAACCAATGTCATCTGCCTGTACCTGTGCAAAGCATTCGACATTGCCAGCATGACATCCTTTTCTCTAAACTGGAGAGATGGGTTTGATGGATGGACCACTTGGCTCCATGTCCAGGTGGAGGCCAGGGATGAAGGGTGTCCCTCAGAGCTTTGCCCTTGGCCCCAGGGCTCTTGAATGGCTTTGCCAGTGGCACAGGGCGTGGATGGAGCTCCCACTGTGTGGCATTTGCAGGGGACAGGGAGCTGGGCAGGGCAGGGGCTGAGCAGGAGCACTTGGGCTGTGGATGCAGGAGAAACTGAGCCTGAGTCAGCAGTCTGTGCTGCCAGCCCAGAAAGCCACCCTTGGGCTGGGCTGCATGAAAGGAGTGAGGAGCAGCAGGTCCGGGGAGGTGATTGTGGCTCTCTAGTCCATTGTTTGAGACCCCCCTGGAGCACTACAACCGTGTCTGGGGGCACAGCATAAGGAGGATGTGGAATGTTAGAATGAGTTCACAGGAGAGCAGCTGGGATCCTCAGAGGGTTGGAGAACCTCTGCTTTGGAGAACAGGCTGAGGGTGTTGGCATTGTTTAGCCTAGAGAAGAGAAGACTCCAGGGGAACTTTAGAGCCCTGCCAGTACCTAAAAGGGCCCCCTACAAGGATGATGGGGAGAGACATTTTACAAGGGTATATGCAGTGATAGAAGAAAGGGCAATGGCCTCAAACTGAAACAGATACAGATTAAATATTAGGAAGAAATTCTTTGCTGTCAGGCTGGTGAGGCATTGGCACAGCTTTCCCAGAGACGCTGTTGATGTCCCCTCCCTGGAAAAGAAGAAATCCGTCAGGTTTGCCTTAAGTGAAGCAATGAGAATGATACTCAATAACCCTGCACTCTTGTTTTCAATAAACTGTTGGAAATACTAGTAGCGAGTCCCTCAAGTATTTTTGTTTCCTGATCAAGTGAATGTTACATGAATTATCTGTATGGCCATGTAATTTCCATTAACAGTAATAGTAATTGTAAGCATGTAGAAAGAGGATGGCTTATCCTGTGATCCTCCCTATTACAAAGTAGTTAACTGATTAAGGTTAGGATACCACAAGCCACTTCATACCATCCGTGAACTCTCTGCAACCCCATTATCTTCATTAGGCTTGTGTGGGTGTAATTAATTGGTGTTTAGTTACCAGTTGTGTTGAATGAAAAGAATTTAGTTCTATTTCTCTTAGTTTTATTGGCCCCATGGTGCTAACAGGCTAAAGTGTAATTAAAAACTCTCTAATCAAAGTATATGTAACAAGAGCCAAGGAACAAGCCCAGTGAGGAAAAGCCTGTGATTGGTGTAACTCTGGCCTTTGAAAAATGACTGGGTACAAATGACACCCTGTAGCAGTTCTTTTTATATGTTGTTTTTAAACAGTGTAGATGCTTCACTCATATCAACACATACATTAAAACCCCATCTGTATAATTGCAGTCATGACATTCCTGGGGGTGACATCATATTTTAATGTCTTCTCAGCAGATTTTGCCCCAAATCTTCTAGATTGCCTCTTATTTTGGTTTCAGAGAGAAATGGGTTGTGTTTCTTTTGAGAGCAACCGTACAGAGTTTTATCTCACCTCAAACCTTTATTATAACTCTTGTGCCAGGAAAGAAATGACAACCAGTTTTTCCTCGTTTGTGATACTGTGTTGTGTGTGTTCCCTTTTTCATCTGCCTCTCCTTTAGGTATAAATACGTGGTGCTAATGCTCTAAACCCAAGTATAATACCACATGCTTAAGGGTTGCATGAAGGATTTGCTTTTTGCTGTTCTAAAATGCTTATTTAAAGATATAAACTTGACCCTTAAATCAATTAAGATCATGGTCTCACTGCCATCTGTGTTCTTGTAGGATTTCACAGAGGAGTAATGTGGGCTCATTCCACTGACAAGGGCTTCTTTGAAGTCAGCTCTCAGTACATAAAAACTGCATGACGTTTCCAATAAAATCAGGATTGTCTTTTTAGCTTGGTTATACAAACTCTCTTCGACAGATATATTACTGCTTTTGACGCATTTTAAATTTTTAAAGGCTTTTTTTAAAATTACTTTTTAGATGTAAAATGCTTCTGTAGTGTTTCTTTTTGTTCTTAATATTCTAGATCCTCTAAAGAAAAAAACTCCAGTAACAAAGCTAAATATAACTTTATGTATAAGATTAAACAAAAGATTTTGTCCTAGGATGTGGCTGAACACAACATTTAGATTAGACTTTTAGTCTAGATAAAAACTTGCAAGGACTTAAGTAACATATATATGGCATGCTTGGAAATTGCTAATAATTATTTAAGACTTCCCCCAGCTCCCCCAGCACTATTATTTTAATTTCCCAAGTACTCCTATGTGAGTTCATTTGTCTTGAGTAATCATTCTCCGCTCCAACGGTTACTTCAAGTTGAGTGGGCTTTAGTACTAATTTCTTTCTAAACTTTGAGGATCCTTCCTGTGGGTCTGTTCAGCTCCTGCTGTGCGAGGGTGAGCCTGGCCTTGTCTGCAGGAGCCT
>NW_005054495.1:992364-1015310 GCF_000277835.1 Geospiza fortis | reverse complement strand
AGCTCACAGGCTTTATCATCCTAGCTCCAAAGGTGATTAGGAACACACAGCATTTAAAGACAAGTTTTTGAGCTGAGTTTTGAGTTTACAGAAGGTTATCCTCAAATTTAGATATAGTTTTGTAGTGTGTGGGGTTTTTAATGTAATGCAGGGGTTATTGTTGAGCGCTAGGTTTAGTCTTGGATATCAGGAGATTGCTACAGGATTTCTTTGTGCATTTTGAAGTAACTGTTGTGAACTTTAGGCATTACTAAATCCTACATAGTTCAAGGACCCTGATGTGATGTGAGGGATTTTTGTCTGCATTGTCAATATGCTACTCTGAAATGTTAACACACTTAACAAATATATACAGAGTCGGAGTGTTATCAAATGATGTGAAATTCATATTCAGTACTTTACATGAAATGTGTGCTAATACATCAGTTATTGCATATGAGGTATTGACTTTATTTCAAAGAGGATGCAGCAACATGGCCATAATATATTTATAGTACATAAATCATGATACAATTTGTACAAATGTGCAGTCAAGCTCAGAGATAAACAGAGAGTTAGAAAATGGCAGACAGAAAAATTATTACAATGGAATTACTCTTTTCTACCTGTTTGTTGAAAGATGAGACCTTCCTGAAAATAATTACTTCATACCTTTTCAAAGGTTCTGAGCACTAAAGCACCTTTTCTTCTAATACTTTCCATATATTACTCTCACTATGAAGAATTTTGCAGAACATATTTTTTTAATTGAAATGTTTTTAGCTGCACCTTTCAGGTTTTGCATCTTCTTCTTTTTCTATTGAATTAGAAATCAAAATTTGCTTAAGTATTGGAGAAGTGGCACTTGCAGTTCCAAATACAGAAACTTTTGGGGTGGTGGGAGACAATTTGTAGGTTGTGTTACTGATCAGCAGAGCAAAGATTTCCATGGCTGAGAAATGAAGCCTGACTAGTGCAGATGAACTGGTAATCCATGGGGTACATGAAAAATAAAGTTTGAAATCTGAGTTAGTTACAAGTATGTAATAGCTGAGAAGAATATCACCAGTGAGAAAGTGTTAACTGAGTTCTCAAGTCCTTGTGGACAGATTTTTAAGAGAAGCCTTTTTGTTTCTTTCTAGGTAAAATGAAGCTGGTGGCAGAATTCTTTAAGGAGTTCAAATAAAAAGATAATTTGTTCATTACTGTAGTGAATTGTGGTATTCCTCCATCCTGTTATTTTTTTGTCATTTTGGGATTTTGGTGTTTTGTTTGGATTTGGATTTTTTTTCCTTAAGCACATTTTTTTGGGGAACAAACTGAGTATGGAAGAAAAGGAAGAGTGGCATTTTTTTCCTCATGGTATATCTCCTGATTTTTACAACCTTAATCACTTGGGGCATGTCTTGAACTTTTAACCTTCTTTCCCCAGCACTGATGCAGTGAATAATGGACTCTCCTGCCTGACACATAACTAGATTGCAGTTCAAAGTGGATGTCGCAAGCACTATTGCACCATCTGGAGCAAAAGCTTGACTATCATTTCGTGATAAGCCCATAAGATCATACGAATTTATAACTGACTTCATTTCTTCCATTTCACTAATCTAGGTTTCTTTAATTCAAAAATATGGTCTGTTTTTTTTCAAAAACCTTGCTTCCTATTGTGGTATTTTTTCACAACTCTGCAAAATTATCAGATCTTTTATGAAAGTCATGACATTTATAACCATTTTGATCCCTTTTTTTGTTACTAACAACTTTTAAATAGTTCCCCTAGGGCTAGGGAAATGCTGTTTGAGGTCTGGAGGCAAAATTGCCAATGTTCCCCTATTTCTGTTGTTACCTTTAATTGTTTCTTCACTTCAAGACCCAGTTAATTAAAAAAAGAAAGGAAAGGAAGTAATGATCTTACATACTCTATGCACATTTTTGAAGTGAGATGTGGTTGTAAACTGAAAAGCTTTTCAAAGTCTGACTTCTGAAGAACACATTATATTGCCAGTTCCATATAAGACACTCAGACATGTTTGAATGACATCCAGCTTATGCAATGAAATATACCTTATTTTGTAGGAAAAGAATCCATTGACTGGCATTAGTGCTTGGGGGTGTACTCATCCATGAAATACTATTTTTAAAAATTTTTTGTACCGAGAGAATCCCATTAGAAGCTTGTTGTGTGGCTTGTCTCAAAGCAGAAGATTTTGAGTGAGCCTGTGCACCTTTGACTTCCATTGAAAATCGATGACACTTGTAAATGCATAGCATTTCTGACAGAAAGGCTGGAAATTAAAGAGTTCCATGACCATGAGGTCAGTCTGCTGGGTTTGTAGTGTTTTGGAAGAGATGTGACTTTTGGAGCAATAACCAGGCATGGTGCATTTGCACAGAAGGGATTAGTTCAAATTTCAAATATCTCTGTTTTCTAAAATTAAGCAGTGGCTGATATAAATATAGAGATAGTGAATGTTTCTAATATACAACCTGCATTCATTATCTTCAGACATTGATAAAAATGCTTCAAAATTCAAACACATACGGACCAATATAGAAATATTCTACTTCTGATTGTCGCTTGGTTTTGGAAAATATTTTTGGTTCAATTGAACAATTGAAAACTTTATTAAATAAATAGGGTAATTAACATGATGACTTTTAGAAAAAAATGCTGTTTAATATTAACACAGCATTTCAGATTCCTAGAGCACAAGGGTACGGCTTTCAAATGGATTTTCACAAAATTTGATCTTTCTTTCCTGAAGCTATCCTATGATGTAAATTACAGACTCACAATAATTTCGGTTGGAAGAGTTCTTTTGATATCATCTACTCCATCTCACCTGCTCAGGCAGGGTCCACTCAAGCAGGTTGCCCAGGACCATGTGCACTCAGGTTTGGGATGTCTCCAGAGGGAGATTCCATAACCTCTCTGGGCCACCTGCTCCAGTGTTTGACTGCACTCAGGGCAAAAATTATATTGTTGTCTTACACTGAATGGGCTATTTTTTAATTTGTGCCTCTTCTTTTGCCAGTGGGATCTGCTGAGAAGAGTTCTCCTCTTCATTCCCTCCCATCAAGTATTTATACACATCGATGAGAGCCCCCTGAGCCTTCTCTTTCCCTGACTGAAGAGTTCCAGCTGTCTCAGCTTCTTCCATTATGAAAGACTCTGCAGCCCTTTAATCCTCCTTGTGCTCTGCACAGGACTCACTCCAGTAAGTCCTTCTCTTTCTTACATTAATTGCACTGATGGAATTGCACAACCCTGTTTGGTTGTGGTGTATTGATATGGTGTATTTCATTATGTTAGTGTAAGAAAAGTTATGGCTCAATGGAGCGTAACTGGAATTGTGCTGAAGAATAGAATTCAGTGTCAGGTTTCTACCAGGATGTATTATTTATTAGAAAATATGCTCGTTATCCACTCAAAACATTGTCTACTTGCTGTCTCTTACAGTGATAGGAATGTACCTTTAACTTCATTCTCATCTCAGTTTCTTACAAATAGCTGATGTAACAACATGAGGGGAGGAGTGAGAAAAAGAGGTTTTTGACAGAAGACTCTGGAGAACAGGAAGAAGATAGTAAATTTGCATTTGTGTGTTTTGTGAAATGTACCTAAAGCAATGAGAAGGACTGTGTAAAACTCATCAGGCTTCAACAAGAAAACAATCACTACACCTTATGCGCCCAAACAGCCATCATAAAATTCATCACATTCCTCAGCAACGAAAGAGAATGTATTTTTTGGCAATTGCTGATGCTTAGTGGTTAAGCCAAGCAAGACTAGTACCAATTGTACATAGTTGTCTTTGTCAGAGTGTAAAACCTTCAGGTTTTTTGACTGTGCCAGTTTAATAATTCTCAGTTACCTGCTCCATGGGGAGAGAAGCAGTCCATCACACACAGACTAGAACATTCTGTGTATAAGTAGGTGACACAATGAAATTATTTTAAGAAGTGCTCACTATTGCTCTATTGTAAAAGTTAAATGGTATCCTGGCACTTACTAGCTGAAATCCACAAAGGGCTGTTGGCTCATCTACTCCTCACCTCCTGTGTATATCAAGAATATGATCTACAAGTTGAAAGGCTTTTAGGCTTAAATCTGAGCTGGATTACTGCCTGCTTGCAGCAAAACATCTTAATAAACAGCATGGCTCTCAATTTTGTTTTAATTCTACCTACATTCGGTGAGGATAAGAATCAAGAAAAAGAGCACAGGAACATCTTAAATCCCCTAGCTCCTTGTCAGGAGATAGCAGAGCTTTTCTTTTTTGTTTCCTGCTTCTAAAGGGTCATTTTTTCAGGACTGTCATGAAGTGTTTGTGAAGCTCCTGCACCAGTCTGCCCTGTAATGGGAGTTCATTCAAAGGCCAAGTTGTTTCAGGACAAGCATCAGTAGCAATTACCACTTCCAGCTTTTCTCCAGAAGTGTGAGTTTTTGTCAAGGGCTCCAGAGTCAGACTGCTAGCCTAAGCTTCAGACACAAAGAGAGATCACTTACTCTCAATTTTCTGTATGGCAGTTCTTCATGTTGACGTTTTAGGCAGAATTTCAACTTTAATTTTGACAAACAAGTTATGGCACTATTTTAAAAAATTGCGCCTCCTGCAATGATCAAGTTTTCAAACTATGCTCATGAAAAGAATAAGAGGAAATTATATTTAATGTCAGAAAACAGAATATAAACAGAGTCCTTTTACTTCACTGCTGCAGAACTTATCATCCAGCAAAAGCCTCTAAGTAATTCAGAATAAGTTATAAAATGGACTTCAAAAATCAGTGCTTGGTTTAGTTGATACCCACACTATGATTAATTTAAGTTTTTGAGGAGCAAGTCCTACTGCACATAGCTTTATATAGCGAAACATAACCATGAAATTAACTCTAAAATAGTGTTCAGTTTCTGAAGCATCGAATGTATAAACAAGTTGTACATCTGGCTCTCTACATAGTTAAACTAGTGTAAGTTTGGTTGAATAATATTGCTAGACTGGGGCCTGTATCTCTCCAGATATCAGTCACTGATTTGGGTGCTGGAATCCCATGATGCTGCAAAAATCAACTGTCATATGGTTGCCTATGTTGGAGTTCCTCTCCAAAGAATAAGGAATTTCCCTGTGTTGGTTCCTCAGTAACTCAGCATATGAATAGCCTGTAATGATCCAGCTGCTGATTCAACTCTCTGCTCTTTTCACAGAACTCTAAGAAGCTGTCAAAAGCTATTTATTCTTTATGAAATTCACAGTAAAAAGAATTGATGGCTATGGCTATGTGATGGTGTGTTATTGTTGACAGTGCATACACAGTATAGGAAAATGGGAAATGGAAAAGGATAAAGGATGAGGTTTTGTGCAGTTTTTCCAATTGTGCACTGAGTAAATTTTTGCATGTGTGGTTTTTTTCTTGCTTATTTGCCCTGTCAGTCAAATAAATGGAGATCTTGATGTCATACAAAATCTCTAGAGCCTGTATACTTTACTGATAAAAAGCATTATGTCTGTGGGTTTGCTCTCGAATTGTTCATCAGGGCGTAACATCACGTGGTTTTTGGCAGTGGCAGTGTGTGTTTCAGGTGAAGAAGTGAATTAAATAGTGGCCCAAACTATTTCTGGTATTTTAATTGTACTTATATTTGGAGTACAATATTTAAATGATCTTCTCTTGGTATGTCACTTTTCTATCAGCTGTCATTTCACCTCAGAAACTTTTGTATGAAGACAGTATTTCAAGATTAAATTTTAAGATTAAATTTTAAAATTAAAAAGAAATTGCATTAGTTTGGTCTCTAGAAATTGAATAGGAATTGGGGGAAATGCAAACCAGGCAGTTCTATAATATTGTCTTCCAAAGCTGAGGTAAATGTGAGAAATACTTGGTGTGTATGTTTACATTGTTTAAGTTGTTTTAAAAGTCATGAAAATATAAAGTATGCTCAAAATGTTGCTTATAAAGTAAAATCACCCAGGAGAGCTGGCCACTGCAAACTTGCTAAATATACACAGATAGGTACCTATAGAGGAGCTGCCTCTTCTCTGCCTCCTTGTTCTTGAACTTCACTAAGAGCTTTCAATTGCTCTGACATTTTCAGCAAAGGAAGTAATAGTTGTTGCTGAGCAGTATTCTACAGGCAATTATCTTATCTGATTGTTGGAGCAATCCCCACTAGAAAGCAACCAATGCGATCAAGTGAAATCATTACAGAAAGGCAGGAGAAGCAGAGGGAGGAACAAATGGAGGGAAAAGGGGCTCATCTCATTAACGGGTGCCTGTGCTGCAGGGTTCAGAGCAGCAGACAATGAAGTTAGCCTGTAAGACAAAGCTGTGCAGTTGCCTCCTGTAGCTGTTGACAGGTCTGAATCCTCTCTTCCAGAGCCTATTGTGGCTATAGTGCGAGGCACCTGCAGAAAATGTGCCAAAACTAGGCAGGGAGCAGTGGCTTTTCAATAAGCTGTCACCTCTCTCTCCCTTCACCCACCCCTCGAGTTCCCAGCGGGAGAGGAGCAGCCATACTGAAGAACCAGACTGGAAAATAGTCATGTGATGGGAAAAGGGGTCACTTATAGACTCTTTACAGTTACCAACTTTCTGAGCCTTGTATGATTCTGCTTTTTGGGCAATTCCCAAGGATTTTTTTTTCTGAAACTGTTTTCAAGCCAAAAACCTGCATCATGGGGATAGACAAGTCACCAGATGAGTATCATTAGCAAATAAATTTTTAAAATATCTATCTCATCTTATTTCTGCTCTAGAAAGAAAGACGTGGATTTTTTTTTTAATTCACTGATAAAAATTATTTCTGTGCTGCCAAAATTACCTGCTCGCTTGCTGTCAATAGCTGAATCAAGAGATCAAGCCAGGCTTCTTACATGGATTCCTAAACTTAGTATTGTGCTTTAAAAATGTATATCTAGAATTTCATGTTGTTTCAAAGGCTACACATGCTTGTCTACAAAGAGAATGCAAACACTTGTTTGTGTATAGATACACACACAAAGAGAGTAAGAATTTACATGGCATGATCTGTAGATCTCAGAGCATTTATGAAAGAGAAACAAGTGATACACAATGCAACTGCTTGCTATCCACTGAGCCATACCCAGCCCATCCTCCTGCAGTGACCAGTGGCTCCTGGCCAATTCCCTCCACTTCTGTGGTGTGCAATATCCCATTGGCAAGTTGGGGTCATATCCTGGCCCTGCTTCCTCACAACTGCTTGATCACCTCCTCACTGGCAGAGCATGGGAAACTGAAAGTCCTTGACTTAGAGTAAACACTACTTAGCAACAGCTAAACACATCAGTGCATTATCAGCATGATTCTCTTGCTAAATCCAAAACACAGCACTGTGCCAGCTACTAGGAAGAAAATTAGCTCTATCCCAGCCCAGACCAGGAGGAATGCATAGCCAAGTTTTGGGTTTGGGTTTTTTTTTCCCCTGATATGGCATGTACGTGACTTGGAAACAGTCAGGGACTGGAATCTCTGGGTAAGCCAATGTGTGATAAAATGATAATATTATTATTTCATTTTTTTAAATGTGGTTCTGAGAAAATGGATAAACTTCCATGGACTTCAGAGCAAGATTGATGAGTTGGGTTTTGAACCAATATCTTCATTACCTGAGTCCCAAATTGTGGGAGGTCTATTTTAATTTCTTAATACATTTGTATTTTTTTAGAAAGCATAAGTGATAGGTCATGTAGCTAGAGTGTAATGGAATGTATGTAGAATGTAATGGAACGAAAAAAACTTTTCATTGGTGGAAAAAATTGTTGCTGGTAAGATATGGCTGTTATAGACTGAGGGAAGAAATTCCAAAATCTGGGGTAATATGGGCTTTATCTGCCCTAAGGAATCAGCCCTAGAACTGAATTTTGTAGCTTCCATTGGAGGAAGAAGGAGATAATGGGTTCAAAGAAAATAAAAGTTATTTGTTCCTAGGAAGCAGACATAAAATATCACAGGGCAGTACACGTTTCTAAGTCCTGTCCTATTCTTTATTAGGTAGTATATTTGTAATAATTTAATTTTCATGTGTCTCTTATTTCCAAAATCTGTCCCTGGATTTTGGGCAGGTATTGATAAATTATGGAAACTCTTTAGTTAAATAACCTGCAGAAAAGAATGGAGTACTAATAAAGTGCCTCAAGGCTGCATACTCTTCTGTATGAATAAATAACTTTTCACAGATAAACTGCTGCTAGTGGGGACTTAATTAAGGTAGGTTGCTAATATGCTTGAGTGGTATTTTTTGGTAATCTTCTGTCAAAGGTAATGTGCAATGAATAAAGGAATTACAAAGAAAGAGGAGGACAGTATATTCTTAGATGTTCATTCTTTTCTGCTGCTGTAGTATTTGATAGCTGTGGCAAAGGGTTGCAGGCTTACTGGATTAGGCACCTATTCTTGGATGTAACAGAAAAGAACAAGAGCACAATGAATACCCTTGGAACAATCAGATGAACATGTGATTTTGTATCTCTGTGCTCAGGTGTGGGTTATGCCTGCCTTCCCTTTCAGACATCCCCTTAGGCATGTTGCAGGTAGGATTGCATTTGGCTGTTTGTTCACTCCCCAACACGCTTCCCAAAAGGCAAGAGTTTGTGTCTGATTGTTTAAGACCTTGTTTCTGCTTTGAACATGTCTTGTTCCCTTTGAAAAACAGTCTCTACCTCCCCATCCCCCTTTAGAGAAAACAAGTGAACTATTCATGCAAAAAAGTGTGTGTGTGGTTGGGAGAGCGGGGGGGCGTGCAATGCCACCGACAAACCCTATTGAAATGCATTGGCTGTTCATTTACATTCACACTTTTTTTAATAAAAATGTTAACTAATGATGTTAAATGCTTTGCCAAAGGTCCTGGCGGGTCAGTTGCCCAAGTGCCATTTCTGCCTAATTAGGGCTCTTGTGGCAGCCCAGGGGCCTCCTGATGCAGTGGGTGACAAGCCGGGAGCTGACAGCTTCAATCGGCTCCTACAGGAAGGTTGGGCTGGTCATGTTTTCTAACTCAGCCAGGTGTTAGCTGAATGTAGGGGGGGTCTTGGCCAGACCTGAGCATTCGTTTGATCTTCCTTTCTTGCACTTGCTCTATTTTGTGCTCTTCCCTTTGCCTGTCCCATCTTGTGTCAAGGTCAAGAATGAGCTTGACTAAATCAGCAATTTCATTTATCTCTGGGAGATCATTAGCAGCCCTTCTCCCTCCCCTCCCCAAATAAACCTTAGGCACTGGTGCAGAAACAGCACAGGTTCCAGGAGCCAGGCACTGGGCAGTCCAGATATGGAAAAGAAAAGAAATAAATGTAGATCCTTGCATAAATAATATCCCTCCTACTTCTTTGTTGCAAACCTATTCCTTATTATTAATGTATATTAAATAAACACCTTGGGTAACGCTTAAAATATAAAATGCTTCTGCAGTCACAATAAAAAGCCTAGAACTTGTTTAAAATTTTATTTCATCACTACTGTAGAAAAACTAGTTTCTTAAAAAAAAGCAAGAAAAATAGAATACATAAAGTTTTCCTTTGACCTCACCTGTTTTTTAGTGGCACACTGACTGTCTTCATATGTGGCCACATGCTTTGGAACAGTTGGCCAGTTTTAGGAGTCTTGAAAATTGGGTCACAAGCATATTGGAGAATTGGCTTTTTAAAACATAAATTCTCACTTAGTTAGTTGATAACACTTTGACTTCAGCTGAGTTATTCTAGTTTATGTTAACTGAGAAAATAGCCCTTAAAACATAAACGCATTGCTGACCATTGTAAACGTAAGTCCAGATTTTCAAACTTGTTTACCCAGAAATGGCACAAAGCATTAGACTGATGAACGGTGAAATAATTTACTGGATTTCTTTAATGTAAGGTGAATATAATTTCCAGAAAGTATCTGGTTTATAGAACTTACAACCAAGACTTGTGACTCCTAAATTTAGGCTGATGAATTTAACCATTCCCCATTTACATAAAAGTCACTACGTGCAGGAATTGCTCTGGCCTCTATGGAATGAAACCACTGCTGCAGTAAAAGGCAGCAGTTGGAGAATTACAGACTACTGGTTAATAATGCTCAATAGTATTAAGGGCAGGAAACAATAAAGGAAATTATATCACTTGATAGTTGTAGCTATATTGCAATGATAGGATGTGTATGGTTTTTTTAAACAGGAAGACTAAAATAGGAAACAGTTGCATCCCTTCTTATTAATGATGTTAAACACTTCCTTGTTTTTTAAAATTTATTTCTTTTGTTTGTCCTTATCTCTGATCCAAGAGACAACTCAAAAAACATTCCACTCTGGAGACAAAAAATACTCCTCTGTTGCCTTCGGCGAAATTGAATAAGAAATTGAAGAAATTGACAAAAAGACATGCACTGGCTGGAAGAATTCTACTTTTGTGCAGAAATCTGCTGTGCTCAGAGCAATTGCTCTCACTGCCACAAGGTAGATGTGAGTGTTGTTCAGAGCTGGCACTTTAGACTGGAGCTGTGTGTTAGAGTAGTCATGACCTTGGGGATACAGTGTGTGCTAGCAGTCCTTCCTGCTCTCTCCCACTCAGAGGAAGGTAGTGCCAGTCACCTTCTTAATAGAGTCTCTTTAATTCTTTTGCAGTTTAGGGCAGGAACAAGCTGTGAGGCCTGACCAATGACCCATGAATCCAGTGAAGATTCACCCACTGACCTGCACTTAGGAGTGAATCAGGGCTTTAATGATTCTATATTTTTCCGCTCTTTTCATGTTTTCAATCTTTTATTTCTATTTTCATATCAGATCAGTAGAATCCATCTGTTAAAGCTAAATACAGTGACATGAGGTCTGAAAAGGTCAGGAACAGAACAGATTTCTTTCCTCCAGATGGAAGCTTTAAAACAACACGGAATAATTACATATAAATGCAAGAATGGTCAGGTAACTGATCGGATTTTATCTGCCTGATCCTTGCATGATGCGAATAGAAGATCGACCTGTCCCTGAACTCTCTTGGCAGCTCCTCGGAATGACTTAAACAAGATCAGCTAAAACGATTATACTGGATGGGTTTTAATGATTAGTCAAACCAATTTATCAGCTTGTTTCTCATTGGTACTTTCATTCCACCACGATACACTGGCTGACTTTACAGAGCGGCTGCATCTTGTTGACAAAACAGTTTGGAATGGTGGAGGTGCAGCTTTTGAGTTTAATTGATAAGTCACTTGAAAAAATACCAGTGCATGTGGCATGCATGTTGTGATAGAGCAGCAGTAGGCAGTCACTGAGTTAAGCTGATGAAATTCTTGCCTTCTCAAGAATGATTTTTTTGGCAATGCTAGGTTAAAATGCTAGAACACTAACACCAAATAGGGTGAAGCCTTTCAAGCACACAAAAACATCCACTGAATTAAAGACAGAGTTAAATAGGGAGAATCTTAAAAAAAAAAGAATCAGTCTAAATATTCAATCCTGATCTTGAGTATCTGGAAAGATGAAAATAAAAACCCCATAGTGCCTTATTGTGTTCATCTAAACTTTAGGGGGTCTGTTGAGGAAAGAGGATATTCCAGCTGAACATAATAGAGCAAATTCCAGAATGATTAGAGACTGTGATGTCTAATTAATTAGCTTTTGTGGGAGTTAATTAAGTGGTCAAGAGTAGTATATGAGGCAATAAAATCTGCTTCTAGCATTTAGCAGAGCCAATGGTTATTTTTAGGATAGTGATAGTGATGTAATTCTATTGTACTGCAAAACTTGCATAGAAACAAGTTCATTAATATGGCTTAAGATTTGTAGTATTTTTAATAATGAGAATAACAGTTAAGCCCATGGAAAAATCTCATAGTGAATACCAGTGCAAAATTACTATCTATAGACACGTTCTAAATTATTTTCACAGATATTGATCCCTGGCATGTAAAATTTCCATCAGTAAAATGAGCAGACAGAAAAAAATTGCTTCATAAGAACAAAGATGAGAATTTTCTGCTATTTTTAGTAGCTTCATGTTTTTTATATCTATCTATGTATAGATAGATGGAACCAGGCTTATCTCTAGGATCACTTCTGGGGTTTCTGAACCTAAAATTCTGGGGGTTTTATAGTGATTCTGTGATGTTTAACATTGTGAAGGCAGTAAGATTTGTGAACATAAAACAACACAGTACCTCCAGGACATCTCTAGGATTGCTAGGGATATCACTATGAAATCCTTGACATAATTTTTAAATTTCTTGCAAATATCCAGTAAGCTGAAAACAGTGGATATGACTGAAATATGACTGAAAGCTATTTAGGGTGTTCCTGAAAGCAATTTAAATGTCTCTGTTGACTACTCGGAGTTGATTAGTCATCTCAGTTTTTATTTTTGTGTAATATCATGAAAACTGCATAAATTACTGCAAGTGCTACCTTACCTGACATCATGACTGGGTACAGATAAACAGTTCTGGCATCCAAGTTTAGACTCCTGAAGAATAAATGGAAAGAAGAAGATTTTGTCTTAGGTGTTCTTCATCCTTAAACTTCTGGAGGACAGCCAGGTCAGATACCCAAGGCCCCCTGCTTTCCCCAGAAGGATTTCTTCATGCAGAACAGCAGATTTCAGCAGTGTTTAGAGTCTTCATGTAAAGTGTGATACCAATTCTTACCTTTTCCATACAAACATTTTCCCAAATTTGTATGGTTTTTCCATTTCTCTGTCCAATTCAGAAATCCCACAATGTTCCCTTTTCACTTATCTTTTTATTGAGACCTTCTGCAGCCTGTGGTAATAAATTTCTTTTTTTTTCTTATTTTTCTATTATTCACACCTAAAGACTCGTACTGTATCTCTAAACTGTTCTGATAGATTCCATAGAGAAGAAAATGGTTCAGGGGAAAAAATCTTTGAGTGCATTTTTTGAAAAATATTGGTACTAAAGCTACCTTAAAACTCCCTGCAGGTTTAATGAGAGTGCCTTGTTAAATTTTCTGGGTATAGAAGAGTAATTTGCTAAACAAAATCTCTGCAATCATACCTTAGTTGCTTGTCTTTTTTGTCTTTTAAACTTCAGAATAAATGAAAAATCGATCTGTATGGTCACCAAAACATTAAATTGTCTTATCTGTCACTTGTTCAACATCAGCTTCTTAAAAGGGAAAACAACAATCACAATCAGTAGTTTCTCAGTGCCTAGAAGAAAATAGAAGCTATAAATGGACAGATGAATTATGTGCTTCCAGCTGGTTTTCAAGGGAAGCATTTACTGAGGGAGAAAATTGTTTTAATCTTATAACAACTAAGGAGTGTAGAGTTTGTAAAAACATGGAACACCTACACATAAAGTTAATTTTTGTTGCATAGGAACAAATACAAAGTAGCTTTCAACAGAAATGGTTGGGGAAACAAGCTCTTTCATTGTTTGGTGTGCTATTTTATATCTTTAACAAATCTCTGTGAAGCACTCAGGGAAACCTAAACACAGGGGGTTAGTTGAGTGTTCAGCCTTTACAGTATCTAAAAAAAAGAAAGCACGAATCTTCTTTTAACTGGAACTAAATATAGTCATGGGGTGTGTATCTTTTCTTTCTTTATTTTCAAATAGTGGAGGAAATGAATAGGAGGAAGTAGAATCAATCCCAAACACAGAGCAGCTTCTGCATTCTTTTCATTTCCTTGTCCTGTGTTTAAGTCTAGATTTTGCTAAGGATCTGCTGAAGCAAAATACAGAGTTGCAAACCTGCCAGTAAGAAACATTATTCTCATCTTTCTTTGATTAGTTAATCCAGTCCATTAGAACTCTCTTTCCTCCCTTGTTTTATCTTGTCCATCTGTTTTACGTTCAATAGAAAAAAAAAAAAAAAAAAAATGGGGAGGGAAAAATTAGAAAGCTTTCAGGAATCAAATTGTTTATTCTCTCTTCAGGAAAAGAAGTAAATAAAGTACATCCAGAGCAATGTGAATTATCAATTAATAAAGATGGAAATGTAATATCTGAATCTTATGTAATAATGAGAAGGTAGCAAGAGTCATCCTTAAAATTAAACCTTTTTTTGACTGAAATCTAGAAGCCAGGTAAGGCTAAATAGAGATGCCCCTTTTATCACCATTGTAATGTACTGCACAGTGTAATAATGAGATTTTTTAAAAGCTGCCCTTTGTGCAGCTGTGGAAGAACTGATTAGCTCTCTAGGAATACTGGGGGGAGAAGGGAGGAAGGGGAGAGAAGATTGCAGAGGATTGGGAAGTGAGGCTGTTCCCTTGGGCTTAGTTCCAACATGTGCACTGCAGGGAACCAAAGCAACCAGGTATTTAAAACTTTGACTTTTGCACAAGGTGGCTCATCTGCCAAACCTACCCATTGACATTTCCCTTTCTGAGTGGAGGCATGAGGGTGCATTACTCAAAGCTGAATAATGCCCAGGAAATGTAGATCCCATTCTTTCTTCCACTGGTGTTAAAGTAGATGTGTAAGATCACCTATTGTTAGAACTGTGAGCAAAATTAAAAAAGAAGAAATGAACTGGTGGGAATGTTTTTAGAAGAGGTGCTTGGCTCTGGAGAATTTAAGGTTTCTTGAGATCTTCTTGCATGCAGGTTACAACTTTAGCCACATAAAAAATGCCTGGCAAGTTCCCATCTGCTTCTGCTTTATTTTACTGAAGCCCCACTGTGGGAGTTGCCTCAGACTCCACCCATACAACAACTTTGAAGACAGAACTAAGTTTCTTCAGGGTTAGTGAAATGACAACAGCAAACTCACTTGTTGCTAGGTGGTGGTAGCACATGGAAAGACAGCAAGTGGAATATAATGGGTGAAATATAGCAAATACAGGTATGGGAACAAGAAGGTTCAAGTTCTTGGAACCTGACAACTGAGGATTTAGATCTTGTGTGGAATTCTGATTGCTGGTTTTCCTCCTGAGTATCTGGATTTATTTGACCATAGGAAAAAGGAGGGTGAACAATATCTGCAAGGGCTAATATTTATTTCACTTTGATCAGATATAGCAGTCAACAGTGGAGGAAATTGCTTAGAGAAAGCAGATACACATTAAGTTCTGCAGAATACTATTGTGGGCAGACTGCTATTGAAGGTTAAGCATAATTAATGACTCCTCTGAATATGGTTTCCTTACACACTGAGGGGGGTTATTAGTACACCTGTCTTTGAAACATACTCTAAATTCTTGAAGTATTTCTTACTCTTTATATCTTTTTATGTTGCTTTGCCACTGCTTATTACCTTATAAGATGGATAGCAAACTTACACATTCCATTTAAATTTTTTTTACTGTGAATTACTATTTTTAACTTTTAAAAAGGCTGTCTGACTGGGATTTTCATACAAAATAACATTATTGTTTTAATTGGATTGGATTATTTGGATAAGGTGGCCTGTTTATTGTTTTTTATGGGGTTTTTTTATGTTTGCACCTCTAGATGAAATGAAATTTTAAAATGCACTAAGATTTTCCAGCCTCCCAGATGTTTAGGGCTCAGGACATAAAAATAAATGCAATTGCACATTTCTAATTGAGATTCAGGAAATATAATAGAAATTATAAATCTTTAAGATCACATCCTTACATGTGAGGACTGTGGGTTTTTGTACAATGAAAGATTTAATGCCTTAAAGAACAGATATCTATATTCTAACATATATGATACCCTAAACAAAATGTGGTTGTCAGTGGAGACTGTGCCACAGGAAGTTCTTCTGACAAATAAAACATAAGATTCTAATTACAGTAAAGCACGGCTTATCTAATTTTTTCCTCAGTCTTATTTTACTGGATTTCAGGGCTACATTTGTGAGGAAAATTGTTAAATTCTGCTAATTTATTATGCCTCTGTTTAGGCAGTGCTATTCCTGTTTTTATGGAAATACCACAGAGGGTCATGTGCAGCAGTGAAAACTTGCTGCATCCATCACTGTGGAATAAATGGTACACAAGACCAAATGGAAGTTTTCTGCATAAAGATATTTCCCAGTTCTTGTTCTTCCTTAGCATAGTACTGAAGGTGATGAAAGATCAGGCCAGAAAAAGAAATGTTAGGAATAAATAAATAATTGTTAAAATGCCAGTCAATGAAATAGAGTGGGAAGGTTTATGGTGAGGAGCAGAATTAAACATGTGGAAGAATCTAGAAAATCAAAATTTGTAAATAACTACAGCCTTGAGGCTTTTAATATGTCAGTCACTGGCCTCCTCTACTGAGGGCAGCTAAAATGTTAACAGTTCTTTTTTTGGGTGGATGACATTTAAAATCTCAGGAATGAAAAACTTGCCTTTTTCATTTTAAGTAACTGTATACAAACATGTATTTATGAAATGTAATTTTTGATTGCCACCAAGAGAGACTCAGAAATAAGCATAAATCAGTCCACAGCTGTTACCTTCACCATAAGTACTACTTTGTTGCCTTTTTATTCTGTAAATAAAAAATAAAATAAAAAAATCAGAATTCATGTTGTTGTTTCTGCGACTCCAATAGCTGATCAGTAATAGCACAAGGGTAAAGGTAAGGTCAACAAAAGGTTTCTTGTGGAAATACCAGCCAGATCTCTGAGGTCTCCTCGTGTCCCTTGCAGAAATTTCATGGGAAAGCTAAGCCTATGAAACAAACCTTTTAAGGCTCTGGTCCTTCAGACATGAGATTCCATGTGCTGGGGCACAGATTCCAGTGCAAGGTTAGGTGATAAGCATCTCTGCAGTCATTACAGAGCCAAATCCTGCAGCACACAGCCCTGAGAGGGGAGCATGCCTTCTAGCAGGGCTCCTGTCAGCACTGGGTCCTGCTAAAGAGCACATTCCCCAGCTGCAGAGCCAGGACTGTGACCTCTCTCCTGCTCCTTGACCCTCAGAGCAGTGCAGCTGGTCAGATAATCACCCAGCACACTGAGCACCTGCATCTGTGTGGGACCCAAAAGTGGGAGCGAAGCCGCGCTCCGGCCGTGAGGAAATGTGCGGTGCTGGTGGTGACAGAGGTGGCACAAAAGAGTCAGTCAGTGCATGAGACCTGACAGGTCTGCCTTAGAGAACAGCTGGGGATTCACCAGATCCCACAGCATGGGAAGGGGAAGTGCTCTGTGTGCTGCCAATTCCCCCTCCTGGCAGAGCACTCCTTAGAAGTGAGTTTCTATCTAGCATGCCTATCTAATGAGATTTGCACCACGGACACCACAGCTGAGGCTGTCTTGTGGATAGTGTGGAAAGCAGTTTAGCCTAAGAGAACATGATTTTTAGCCTCTTCTCCATTTATTTCATAGAGAGCTCTTGTTAAGCCTTCAGGTTTTGAGTCAATGTTATCAAAGCTACATGTTTTGACAGGTTCTCTCCTGTGTGTGTGTGTGTATATGGAAAGGTTCTTCATGCACGTCCCAAGTTGAGAGATATAATTTGAACAGAGAAAATTATGGTTCATAAAGTGCTCTTGTTATGTGACATGGCTATGCTTAGTCCACTGCAGGACAGCCTCCAGAGAGAAATGCATATTTCCATACAAATTACAGTATACTGCAGCCAAGAGATCAATTAGAATGTCTGCGACCAAGAACTCTCAAGTGTCTCCATTCACTCTGCCATTCAAAGGAGACAGAAATGCACTCAATTGGTGTAAAGAATTTGAACTCTTTCAGGGAATGTGCAGAGACTGCCACAAAGTGGCATTCTCCACGGGGTGGGACTTGCAGATTCTGTGAGATCCAGCAGGGAATTTTAAGGGTTCTGTAACCTAACATTTTGTGTCCTGTTGAGAGAAAAATTGCAGGACCCGCTGAATATTGTGGAAAGAATGAGGATTTTTCATTGGTCAGATATCAGGGACTATGCCAGCTCTCTGATGTCTTACAGTGGTCAGCTTGACCATCTTAAATCCACATTATATTTGAAAGGATCTCAGAGCATTTTGCAAACTGTCCTGCAGACACAGCACCAGCATGTGAGGTTTTGAAATGCAGGTCTTGTGGAATGAAACATCACAGAAATAAAAGATTGTAACTGCTTAACTGTGTATCATAACAGTTCACAGGTCAAGACAGGAAATTCAGGTTTAAAGGACCTTGAAAAACTAAAAGTGCATATTTCCCGGGCAACAGAGTATGACATTATCTAGTCTTTTGATAAGTGCCTCAAGATATTAATTTTTTCAAAAGTTATCAAAAACTGTGTTTAGCAATTCAAAGTACCCACCTTTCATCAAGATGAACTAAGATCCCTCCCTCTCACTAGAACTGTAAAGTTCAATTCTTACTCAAGTCTATGGAAAAGCTGCCCTTGACTTCAGTAATACAACAACAGAATGCATTAGAAGACATGAAAGCTATCCTAGTTTTCATTTAATAAAAATCCTTACCAAATCAAATAAATGAAAAGCAATAGAATTTAAATGTTAAAAATGCCTGTAATTGTTATTTCTGCATAAAATGGTTATATGGACATTGATAATATTAAAAATACTTCACACTTTAAAAAATACAACGTTCATCTACATTATAATTTTCTTTGCATATACCATTCCTTTACATTTTCTTTTACTTTCATCACGGAATGGTTTGAAATATATTTGCTGTTTTAAGGAAAAAGGCTTCTGCCAGCTGTTAGTGAAGCTTTTTTAACAAGTCTAGCTTCTCCTATTTAAATATATTGTTGTACTGTAGGAAAGATGTTAAACTTAAAAGAGAACTTTTATTCAAAGGCAGGATTTGTTTCCTTAATGATTGTTAAGGGTTTCCAAAGGCATAGGATTGATAAAGTAAATCTCATAAATTGTTGGGGAGGGCAGAGTGTGCAGGTATTTCCTTTGGAATTCAGAGATCCAAATCCTCTGATAAGCTTTTTGTGTTGGTTCCTGTTGCAAAATTTCATAATATTTTACAGAAAATATTCTGAGTTGGAAGTAACCCAAGGATCATCAAGTAAAACAAGGATCATCAAGTCCAACTCTAAAGTGAATGGGCCCTACAGGGATTGAACCACAACTTTGGTGTTACCAGTACCATGCTCTGACCACCTGAGCTCATCTTTGAGATGTCCCTTCTGTTTACAAATGAGATCTTTTTAATGACTGTACGACCTGCTAAGTGTCCAATTTTGAACAGTCTTTCTCAAAAAGGGATATGACAGCTCTTTTCTGGTGGAAAAAGAGCTTAGGTTCAATATTAAATATGTGTTTTCTGCAAGTTCAGCCTAAAATTCTGAGAAGCCATTGGTGTTTAGCAGCTCAGACAACTGACCAGGTTTAAAACATTCACCTTTCACTGCAGACCTCCCACGCTACAAAGCTTCTTCAAATCTAGGGGTCGTTGTGTGATGATTGGCTTGGAGAAATCCAAGGAAGAGCAAGGGCAAGGCTGGGAGCGCAGGGATGCGGGAGGGCAGCATCCCCCAGAGGCGGGCACAGAGAGTACTCTGCCCGGGGGGGAAATTCACTGTCCCGGCTTCCCGCACTCACCTGCCTCCCCTTACACCCAGGAGCTGCTCCCCATGCTGGTTTTGGGCTCTTTGCCCCGGATTGTGCCCGGGCTCCAGGGACACGGTCACTTTCCGAAGCCACAGCACGCCCTCCTCTGGATCGCCGTGTCCAGCGGCACGTCCTGCGCACTCGGGGAGCGAACAGAGCCATCCATGGGAGCAGCACAGGGAAGGGAGATTCCCTGCTGGAGCCCGGGATACTGAGAGCTTTGGGCTTTCTGTGCGGAAAGGCACAGACCCTCAAGGGAACACTGCATTTGACCTGAGGCCGTGGAGAAGGCTTCCGAAATGGAATGGATAGCGCTGGGATTATGGGTGTGTAGTTTGGAAAGAAACGAGACAAGAAACTGACAAGAGTCTATGAAAGACTGCTTCATAAACTCTGTTTTCTGGAACATAATGGAAAATAATGTTCTACAATGTATGGCATAACATACCCGTGGGATATTCCAGTGTATCTGTCCTCCTGCTAAACTATAAAAAAAGGAAACTGAATATATAAAGGTGATGTAAATGTGTATGCTTATATACACATAAATGTATGCACATAAATGAGTTTTAAATTTTTGAATATAGAAGTGCCAGAAGGAAAGCAAATTTGACTTTTTATTAACTTCAGCTCAGAAAAATATCCAGGATGTCATGTACTCATGGTAGGGACTGAGTCAGGAAGACCTTTTTCCATGGACATGCAATAACAAATACCTGCTTTGAGCTCTGAATGTTATCTTCTCCAAGCAAGTTGTTTATTTGATAGTAACAACTGAGTGTCCCTTGGAGGTGCTGCTGCAATCCTTGTGAGTAAAAATAAAGCCAGCCTTTTAGAGTGAGCTGTTGCAGTAACAGCTATGAGTGACTACTGCTGACAGCCCTCCCTCTCAAAGTCAAATTCCTAAAAAACACCAGAATATCATCAGTGTTCCTCAGAGCTCAATTTTAGAGCCATTTCTGTTCAATGGTCTGGATGTAGGAGTGGAATGCACCACGAGAAGATTTGTTGATACCAAACTGGGAGATACTATTGAGTCTCTTGAGGGACAAGACATCCTGCAGAGGGATCTTGATAGATTGGAGCACTGGGCAATAATTAATGGGATGAAATTTGACAATCCCAGGACTCCCAGGATGGAGCAAAACCAGGCACGAATATAAACTGGGAGAGGAGTGGCAAGTTATAATTAGAAAACTTATCCAAACTGATTGAGGGAATGACTAGAAAGTTCATTCTCAGTTTAGAGGAGCAACTGAACAGATCAGTAAAGTTATGTGCATGAAGACAAAAATATAAAAAATAATGTAATTATTTAAATAACCCACTAATTTTGGATCAGTTAAAGGAAATGGAAGGATGGCAGTGGTCTGCATTAGAGATAGCCCACTATTAAAGTAAAGCAAACAAAATACAGTTCATTTTGAATAATGATACTGAATATTTTTGACTCTTCTAGCCTGAAGATGGAACCACATTAAAAACTTTCATTTAAAAAAATCTTTCAATAAATACCCTGAAAGTAGTAAGTTGGTATATTATTAACATAATAGAAGTTAAAACTAGGAAAGCTCTGCTGAAAACATCCCAATGTTCCACCAGTTGCCGGTGGCAGCCTGAACCACACGATGGCAGTGTGCTGTTGGCTAAAGACAAGGACTGCTAAACTGGGCTGAGCACCAACTCTGCTGAATGTACTTCTACCTAGGGTTACTGAAACTTTTGTCTTTTAGGCTTATCGAATCCTCATTTTAGCCCCAGGAGGATTTTTCCAGGGATCTGGTTAAAAATAACCACAAAGAATCTCTGAAAAAGAAGCAGAAGCTTCTTTCCAATAAACCCTGTAACTTCAAGAAGTGGCAGCTTCTTCTCAGTTCCAGACTCTGTGACCTTGTGAACACTGGATCATCTTTGGATGCTAAATATAACTCCATGTTTCCGCTCCTGCTGGGGCCAATATTGAAACTGCTGTAACATTTAGTGAGAATTAGATTAGCCTTATAATTAGGAACAGCCAAGAAAGATCACCATTTTAATGTGTTTTGTAAGAAGCACCAGAGAATGGCTTTTGAAGAGCCATTTGCAAAAGTCTGGGTCAATGTGTGTGACTCCCTTCAAAAGCTGGGCACTCTGGTTTCAGAGGCCAGTGCCTCTCCTGAGGTGGGGAAAGAGGCAGCAATTAACTTACTGATGGGGAGAAATGGAGTGTCTGAGTGCTTGAAGTCTGATCTTTTCTTGGTGTCAATTAGTGGCAACTGCTAAACTGAGTGTTTCTTGGAAGCTGAGATTTTGTACATGACCTTTTGCCTTGGTGATTAACTGCCAAGTCAAATATTCTCTGCAATGGGCTTAGCTGTTCAAAGCACAGAAAAAGGAGAGTGGGGAGAATGACACTGCAGGATTGCTCTGTCCCATTTATTTATTTGGCCTAAAATACTGTTATCCATAATCCTCAGCATAGTTTTAAAACAATTGCAAAATACAGTATGCAAAAAGCGTGGCAGGGTTTTCAGTGGGGAACAGCCCATCCCTCCCTCCTCTCACATTTGTTGAAATTTAACTTTCTTCCAATGTGTAATGAAGGAGTGTCACAGTGTGGTTTGATAGTTGAGTTCTGCTAGATTAGAGGCAAAACAAACTCCAGAATTAAGACTCCTTCCCTTCCCCTAGACAGTTCTGAATGGTGAAGTGTTGTAGCTTAAGACCTGATGAATCTTTGCTGCTACCCAGATTGCTGAGAGGGACTGTTTCTGAGGAAACCAAACTGGTCATTTGGGCTATTTTCAAAGATGGGCAAAATGCTTCAGCTTTAAACTCTGCTGGGTTGTGTAGCCCAGCTTTTTTAAGAGCTGTAGAAGAATCCCAGCTCTGTGGGTTTACAGGCAACTATGCAAACACAGCCATTAAGAAGAACTTGCGCAGGTGCAGCCAGTATGTGCAGCACCTTACAGAGAGCACGAGGGCTGATTTCCAGCCAGTGGGATTCCAGCTGTGCAGCAGAGCAGTCACAAAGTCCAGGAGCTGCTTGGGCCATGCCTTTCTTGAGAGTGCCTTGGGGACAGGCTGCAGCCTGGGTGGGCAGTTGACAACAGCCACCCACTTCTATCTTCAAACTATTTCCTAGGTGACATCATCTGTTCATAA
Organism: Geospiza fortis; assembly: GCF_000277835.1. Taxonomy (NCBI): domain Eukaryota; kingdom Metazoa; phylum Chordata; class Aves; order Passeriformes; family Thraupidae; genus Geospiza; species Geospiza fortis. The sequence continues at coordinate 992,754 of NW_005054495.1, read as the reverse complement.
TATCAGATTTAAAGTTTTTAAATACTTTCTGGTATTCAGTATAAACAACTTTCATCCTTTTATCCCATTAAAGGTTTTTTAACAGTAAAAAATTACCTCCCATTACTGTGAGTCTGACCCCATATTCCTCGGATTTGTGTTGAAGGTTGGGTAACACTGGTTACACCCATGTTAGTGAGCTGCTGCCTTCTGAAGGTAATTAAATATGTACTACCCAAGCACCTTCATAATTTTCACTCTTCTCTGAATCCCTTCCAATTTCCCATTAGGCTTTGTTACAGTCATAAAGATTAGCAACAGAGATTTAATCCTGTTTCTCAGTTTTCAAGTCATCTTAATGTAGCTCAAGACATAACATAGTTATCACAAAGAGAACAGCAGGTTCAGAAG
>NW_005054495.1:978920-992337 GCF_000277835.1 Geospiza fortis | reverse complement strand
TAACTTCTTTAGAAAAATAAAACTGAAGGGCCACTAGGAAAGGATTAAAGGAGCCATCCAGAGAAAACACCAGTGCTAATGTGTTTCATAGTACCAAAATGACATTAAGAATTTTCAACAAGCTAAATCTATGGGATAGTTAACAACATATGCAAAACAAATGTGATATGTGATAAAGTATTTGATAAAAGTATGGACTTTCCATGATGATATTTCAGCAGAGATTTTCCAAAAGAAGGTGAGAATTTGGGTCCTCTCTGCCCTTTTGCTTCTGAAAATATTTTCTATGAGAAAAGACAACAAGGAGCAATCAACACAGTTCTCAAATGGCGTGTGTTTATGCACATATTCATGTAATAGATACATGTGTTTATGCACATATTTATGTATTAGATATATGAGATCTTTTGGGTCAGTTTGGGAAAGGAAAGGTCAGATTTGTCCCACTGATGTGCAGCTGAAAGCTGTTCACTACATTGTTTGGGAACTCCTTGCCCATTGACTCTGCTCAGGGTTTGCAGGAGGTAGAAGAGCTCAACACCTTTCATTTGGAATTTACTGTATGTACAGGATATTCAAATTATTCTTCCTGAAGCTTCCTTGCATTGCTTTCCTTGTGCACCACTGGGACATTGTTGCTTATCTAAAATGTAATCTTTCTGCATTATCAGTGTCTGATTCTAGATATGCATCACCTTTCACCGTGCTGTAGGTCTAAAATGGGAATGGGAACAGTGAACTGCCTTCAGGTTTACACTGCTGGAATTGTAAGCAGAACTTCACTGATTTCCTCCACAAAATTAAGCTTGCATATCAACTTGGCTGAAGAAAAAGATCACATTGTAGGGCACAGATTAATCAGCTGGAACAGTGTCATGGGCTATCAAGAAAGCCCTGGCTCTGTGTTTCTGCAGCTCCTGTCATAGCAGTTTTTTAGGCATGTTTAATGCCAAGCATGGGGATGCCCAAAAGCAGATACAGTGAGAATAACACTGAAAAGGCACGAATATTTTTGTCAGTGGTTGAGTGCTTACAGATTTTGTAGAGAGAACTGAATGAAACCTCCAGGCTGCTTCATGTATGCTGAGAAGAAAAGGTAACCTAAGGATACAAATTTATTGTAAAATTCAGGCCTTGGGAGGGGTTTGGTCTGAGCATTGTGGCATTTGTGAAATGTCAGGGCATGGTCTCGAACTTATGCTCTCTCAGATTGGTTCAGATTTTTGTTGATCTTGAATTTGGATTTTGTGTGTGGTTTTGTTTCTGTTTTTAGCATATGTTCAGTTCATTGCCAATATGTTGGCAATTGTGGTTTTGATTCTCTGTTACATGTTTGGGTCTGGAGGGGCAAATCAAAGTGGTGTTTATCCAAAAATGTTACTGGATTCAGGTTTGCCTGTCAGCCCAAAGATTATGTATGTATGTTTTGCAAGGAGTTGATTTCCATTTTGTTCTTGCCTGAGTATGTTTAACATCCATTAGCTTTAAGTAGGGTCATGCAAGGGTGCTGAGGGGCAAAACAAGCACTGCACAAACAAAATAGATAATGGGGGTGGATTTCTGAAGATGATATTGTGCCTTTCTGAAGATGTCCTTGACTGTTCTAGAACGCTTAGATAGCAACAGCTGCCAGGAATGCTTTTATCATCCCTCTTTGCCCAAGAATCTGCAACCTTTCCTTTCAGAGGTTGGCCTTACGGGGTTTTCTGTGCCTCCACCACCTCCTGAGGAGATTAGGGGAGTACATGGTATCTGGAGTAACACACTGCAGTCATTGGGAACTTGGGCTGCTGTGGAAAGTGGTGGCTGCCTTATTTAAAGAGAATGATTCAAGTGTTCAAAGTCCTGAAGGATTTGGATCCAGCATGATTTTGAAGTTACCTGTCTAGATGACTTCTAACTGCAGAGTTGATGCTACAGTAAGAGTACAGGCTTAGGGGCTCAGGTGCATCCTTTCCCTTCTTTAAACCTCGAGGGAGTTGGGTACAAGGATTTAGGGAACTTTGAGCCAACGGGAATGTGTTTAACTTGCATTCTGTGCAGCTTTTGAGCTTTTGATATTGAGCATAGTATTTTTCTGTTCTCGTGGATTTTCCTGCAGAAATGATTGTTTTCAGTAGGAAGGAGCAAGGAACCTCTGCAAAGAATTCAAATTGGGTCTTTTTATCTGAGTTCTGTAGGTTTTTAGTTTAGTGGGGGTGGAATGCCTGCTGGTTTGTGGGGATGGTTGTCAGGCAAACAAGTCTGAAGCTGGAGTCTACCTGTTGGTTACCTGCAAATAAAGAGACTGAGCAGAAATTCACCCCTCAATGGATTCATAGTATTGCCTCTCTTTTCATGTTCAGGGTGGGTGTCTCACATTGACACTAACAAACTCTTCTGAGTTCTCATTAATTTTGTATTTCAGAGAGAGTTTAGGTCATCTTTCCCTTAAAGATTTAAAATTGAAAATGCTTTCCAGGCTTATTGTTGTGATTTATTTGTTGTGACAAGCGACATTACTTACATGAAGGTATTTAAAAGACCTCTTGCTGGGATAAAAAGAAATCCAGCTGGCTTCAACCTAGACCTTTAAAGGTATTTGAACACTTCAGTCCCTGGCACTGCCTTTCTCCATGTCTCCAGTGAGCCTTGTAGCTAAACCAAGTCCTCAGCTCTAGAATTCCCTCCAGCAATTTATAGGGAAGGGCTGGCTAACCCAGAGCAGCCCCACATATGTCAGCTGCATGGAGAGAAAATCTGACTGAACAAGACAGGAACATCAGGAACTGAGATGAGAACAAAGATGGTCTTGGAGCAAGCAGACACTTCCGTTTGGATTCCTAAATGTGGGGATTTTCTAGAATCAGGGGTATGTCTGAATCATATTGTGTGAGCACGCCATGAGTGTGTGAACAGGAGCCATGAAGGGAGTGGTAAATATGCCTGCAGAATGCTGGTATTTCCTCAGCATGATTTGGAAAAGTCCTGAAGCTGCATATCTTGATAGCAAGAGCAAGTTCAAGCCTCAGTGTTGGAACACCAGAACACCTGTGTGACAGGCACCCTCTACCCCACCACACACATCTGGACAGCTTTTGGCTTAGGTGTGCTCAGAGCAACTGAAAGGATCAGAAAGCACAGGCAGTGAAAACACACAAAGTCACACTTTCAAAATCCTGCTTCTGTTCCTGAGGCCTCAGCTGGAGCTGAAGCTGCAGGCAGCTTATTAACTGTGCAGGAGTATCAGCAGCTGCCAGCTGGCAGTAATTCAGGTACCTACAGACTTAGAAATATGCTGCAGTAGCACTTGGTGACAGCAGTGGTCCCTGACTGGTGAACAAAGGGACCTAGAAAGAGGCCAAGCCATCACTCTTATCTGGTGCTCCTGCTCAGAGAAGGGCCAGCCACATATAAAGAAATATTACAAACTAAAGTGTCTATAAAGAGGAGACTTAGCAGTGGACTGAAAGGAATAATGATTGTAATGACTCATCTGAAATTGTATTTTTTCCTATAAACTTTACCACATTGGTGGGAAATTATGGTATGTACCCACACAAAACGTGTTCATGCATAACATACAAGATTTCATATGTAAGTACAGCTGCTTCCCTTCTTTGTCTGTGATAGCTGTTTGTACCCAGCCATTCAAGGTCCTTAAAATTGCAAATGCCTGCAGGAAGTCACAGATTTATTTAAGAGCACTACCTCAAGGCAAACTTAATTTTCTTTCCAGCAAAAATCCTTGTAATTGCTAACAGACTTTAAAATCTTGCAAATGCATGAGTACACAGAAATACCTATTGCAGGGAAAGACACTTGTGCCAGTAAAGTTGTCAAAGGACTTGGAAATGGAGATGACTTTACAGCTGGCTTTGAAAAGCAATTTTACAATTATCTCCTGTGATTTTCACAAAGGATTAGGTGCCTCTGTGGGTTTGAAAATCAAGACAGGCACCTAGCTGTATCCAAGAACTCTAAATGCTCTTTCTGATATTCAGCAGCTGCAGCTCAGAGGAAGCAGCAGTAAGTTTGGCTCTGTGAAAATCCAAAAGTAAGCACTGAGAGCTAGTGAGCACTTCTGAACTATTGTTGCCCCAGCCTTAAGTCTTGAGGGATACAGAACCCTCACGGCTCCCATGCAGTGCTATTGAAAATGAGTTATAGATTCCTGGGAAAAACTGACTTTATAAGCCCTTGTTTAAGTCACCTCAAGTGCAAAATTGAGATGATGAGAGTTAAGTGTATTGCTCTTGTATGGATTAGATATTCAATATTGAATAGTTCCAAGAAGGGAGGGTAACTATGAAGAGTTATTTATGGCCACATTCAGATTGCTTACATGTCCATTGTCTGCATGATCTGTTTATAACTGGGAACACACTTTTAAATTAGCATCATTCCAGGCCCATTTATCTGCAGAAAGGGCCCCTCAGATCTTGCATCAGTGAACAGGAAAATGTATTTGATACAAGCACCCTATTTTTCCCTGTAGCCATATACATTATTTCATGTCTTATTAACATAATCTGTCTACAGTGAGGTTGATAGGCCTTGACAGATAGCACCTCGGGTGAGAAAAAGGATGACAGAGAAAATTTACTTTTACAAAGTCAGTCCTTCTGAATCTGTTTTTAGGCAGCTTGACAGCAAAGGCTATAAACATAGTCTGGAATCTGAAACCTTTTCTGCAATGACCTTGTTTTCAAAAGTACTATTCTTATCTCCTCATGCTTATTCTTCTCCAGGCCATGACTCCTCGCTGTAAATTCCTCACCATGTGCTTCTTCTGTTTCTTCAGCAGTACTTTCATAGTTGTTTTTTTGTTTACTACCCATTTTTGTTTAAGCCATGCAATCTGAAGGCCTACTTTTATGCTAGCACCAGAATTATGTCAGTGAACCACTTGATGTGATTTAAACTTGTCGTCTCTGACTGTTTCTTTTCCATTTCTTTGGAAGAAGGCTATTCCAGGAGGAGGACTGCTTCTGCATTCAGCAGTGCACTAAATTATAATTTAATGGCAGTAGTTTTGTACATTTCAATTTAAAATTGCCCATTCTTTATATTAATAAAAGAAGGTCACTACTTTCTAAATAACAGAGCAGTCATATGCAAGCTTAAGGCAAAAGACTGAAAATACAACTCAGCCAAAAATACAGTACTTTGGAAGAGAGATGTCAAATAGATTTGAAGAGTATTTTTACACATATTTCACTATTTATAAACACTGTCAAGCATTTCTTTTCATAAGAAATGTTATGCTGCCATTCTAAACAATCCAAATGCAGGTTCCTGTGGTGATGGCTTTTTTGTTGTGCCTGCACCCTGCCCATATGACAGATGCTTTTTGCAGAACTGATTTAAAGAAGCTTTTATTTACATTTACCTTCATTGCCCTGTGTTTCAAAGCCAGGAGATCTTGGATGAACAAAGATCACCTGAGGTGTGAATGCATTGATCTCAGTGCATTTCCTCTGTCTGGGTTTCCAAACATCTTTCCTGAGATCTGCTGGTCTTGCAGGATTCTGAAAACAATCCAGTCTCCTTTCCAGCATGACCTGTCCCCGTATTTTAAAACCCAAATTCCTAATATGTAGCAGCCTTCTTAAAAAGCCTGAATCCAAATTCTGTGACAGCCATTGTGGGATGTACACCCAGCTCCTGTGTAACAGCACAGGTGAGGGATGTGCTGCCTAGAGAATATCTGCATTAAAACATCAGCATGTATTACACCCTCTATTATACAGTTCCAGGCACCAAGGCAGCTATCACCTAACCTGATTTAAAATTATTGACATAAAAAAAATTAAAAAAAGAAATCACTGGGAGATTTTCCATTGATTTAAAAAGACTTGGGATGCAGAGGAAGAAGCTGTAACCAAGGTCTGCTCTCATGTCTCAAGTACAAAAAGGCCTGCAGTATTCCTGTGCTCAGTGAAAATCCTGGCTTTATAAGGCACACATGCATACACAGAGTAGTATAATAATATATATCTTATATATAGAGATTATTATTTTTAATATATATCTTAAAAATAATAATCTATGTCTTTTTCTAAATGGTAATCTTCACCCAGAAATAAAAACCAGATCTTTTATTGCAACTAATGGGGTTAATGTTATGGGATTCTTATTTCATTAATGAAAAAGCAAATTAGTATGATTTCATTATGTTTCTTCAAGGAATTAAAGCACCATTTTTCTGGTAGTTAAGTTTAAGAAAGTGACAACATTTAAATAAGTATTAGTTTTTCTCCTGAACAAATTCTTTGTTTATTGAATTACCAGACCTGAGCAGTTTAGTAATAGTTCAGTCTAAACACTTAGAGGAATGTCAACAACATTATATTCTGCTGGAAAATAAGACGAAAATAATAAATCATTATTGAAAATACCTCAAGCAAATCCAACAGATTTAATAGGAGGAAGGATGTCTCTTGCATTGTATGTGCCAGTTTAAAGATTTTGGTGCAGTTTGTTGTAATTAAATGAGAATGAAAAAATAAAAAACTTCTCCAACTCCCAGCTTTATGCTTCACCAAAGCAAGATTTGAATCATGGTTTCTGATTACAAGGCCATTTTAAAGCAGTAGAGCTCTGGTATCTTTTTTTTTTTTTTTAATTACTGAATTCTGAAGTCAGAGACAAATTGTATTCTCATTTACATTTGTGTAAATACAGGAAATGGCTTATTTTGCTTCAATTTTTTATATAGCTGTTGTAATTTATTCAGTATTCATTTATAGAAGTTAGATATATTGGATATTTCAGTGATGCTAATCTTGTAAGATGAACTACTTTTCCTAAAAATAATCGTGTCTTTGTTAGATGACTGTTGGATTGTTACTTATTATATAATTTGACTTTTTACTTACTTGCTACTACTCATGGCATTCCCTCATCTTTGCAGGAATAACACAGCTTATTGATTCATAGCCTTTATTTTAGCACACTAGACTCCATGCTTAGAAATTGTAAAAAAAAAAATGGTACTGATGTCTTTCCCCAGGGAGATTTTAAAACAAGTGATAGAATGGTATGATTTTATGGGATTTCCTTGCCTTTAGTAATTAGGGAGGAAAGAAATTATCATAGGTCTGTGCAACCTGTGGTGAGATAAATTAGACATTGAGTGGAAAACCTCCCTGGGTTCATTTGGGATATTTGGGATATATTCCATTTATATGTGTATGCCCTCATTAAAGATTCCAAAAATAGAACTTTGTGGCATGAAAAGAGAATGAGCAGAGAGGAGCAGCACATCAAGACTTTGAGAAAATGTCGGTGATACTCAGGACACCATTTTAATCAAGAGTAAATAAATGACTCACAGTGGTGACTGACGGATGATTTCACCTTTTAATTTTTACAAATGTGTTAGTTACCAGAATTTTCTCAAATGTTTTCTAAGAACATACTTCAACCAGTAGATTCATGCTAAAATAACTACTATGTCTAGAAGCATTTCTATTTTTCCTTCCTGTGTGTGATTTACTGTGCTATTTCTGCCCAGGACTGAATAAATAGTACCATTTGATGTTCTAAATTTATTTTTCTACCAAATATTTTTTAAAATAAGTTATGCTCTGAAAATATCCAACATCACTTATATCTGCTGATTTATATTTCATGAGAATTCCTAAGACGTATTTTGTAAAACATCTGTTACAAGAGCTTAGCCTTTTATTTTTGAATAATATTCTTAGAAGTTAAATTCAAAATATATAATATTCATATAGATGAATGTTCATATATATGATATGTTAAAGTTTGTAAAACATATCAAAAATATTTTTAATGATTAAAAAAAATCAATATTTACCAGGCACTTCTTAAGAGTCAGAGGGTTCTTGCTTATTTTTCATTTCCCTGCAAAATCTGAAATGTCCCTGCTGCATTTAAATGTCAGATGAAAGCTGGAGGTCAATGGAATTCCTTAGGATTTACTCCAGTAAGTAATCAGTTTGTCCAGCCTTAGGTGGAGCCACAGATGCCTCTGTAAACTGCAAGTAGCTTCTGGTGTTATTTCTCATTTACTCCATGACTTTGCTCACCTCCATTCTGCAGTTGGCCTTTAAAGCCCTTTTATTCCTCTGTCTGTGTGCGTCTCAGTGGGATCTCTTCTACCCCCTAGACAGAGGGTGAGTTGGACTAAATATGAGGTGCATCCCAGTTCCCACTTTTCCAGTTTATTCTGTTCTAATCTGGAGGATCTGGGTGACATTTTTATTAGGTTTGGATATTCTCCACACAGTTTCTTAAACACCTTCGGGAAAAATCCCCCAAACCATTAAGCTGATATGTCCCTACATAAAACCTAAATGTCTGTTTGTGAGCAATCAATCTGTGGAGAATACATATAATTCTAGATTCAGATTTTCCTGTTGGATTAAACTTGTTTTGGGTATCATGTCAATCGTGTTGCTTTTCTTTCAGCAGCTTCAGGAAGCAGTTAGGAAGGAGCCTGGTAGCTCTCATATGCTCTGTGTATTCCTGTGGTGACATTTTTATCTGTCACAAGTGCACAGTGAGAGAATGGACTCCCATGTCCCTTTATGAGTCTGATGATTTTCCGAGTCCTTTCCCCTTTACATTGGCAAATTTTGTATTCTTGAGCTGCTGCAGGATATTTTGAATGGACAGAACTCTTAACTCAGTGTTATTTCAGAAACAACCCTGGAATTTTCTAATGCTGTATAATACAGTGAAGCTGTCTGCAAAGCAAGGGTGTGAACAATACCTAAACTTGCCTCCTGAGGGGTACAACTTTCTCTGGGGCAGAGAAATAAGACATAAAGTAGGCAGATGATTTTGCAGAATTTTCTGTAGTTCCTTGGTTTTAGAGGTGGCTGAGCCATCTGCCACTTTTATTGACTTCAGTGGGAGCCAACATGCTCATCACTTACTTGAGCAGTGTACATGCTCAAAAGAGCCATGTCACAAAACTAAATTAATTGTTTGATGCATTTAGAGCTTTGCTTCTTTTAGAGTGCTGAGAAATGAGTGGTGAAACAAGCCAATATGGATGCACAATCTGGCTGATATTTTAAAAATGCCTTGACAGAACAGCATTTTTTACTGTATATGGATGAGTGCATGTTTGGAGAGTAATGATGGGGTGACAACGTTGTTATATAATAAATCTGTTTCTTCTGGGATTTTGTTTGTTTGTTTGAGGTTTGTGTGGGTTTGGTGGTGGTGGTTGTTTTTTTGTTTTTTTGTTTTTTTTTTTCATTTGGCTTTAATACATCTAAGATAGAGGAAGAGCAATGAATTTAAGGAAAAAATGGTGTTCAGGACATACAGCATGAGTGGAGATTTTTGGGACTGAACTTACCTTTTAGTTCTGTGTACACAGCAGCTACCACAGGCCACAGGGTCCATGAGCAGACTATAGAACGTTTATATTCTGGGAGTGCTTCTCACACGCAGACAGTGTGAGAACTGTCACACTTGAAAGTACTCTTGAGATAAGTAAGTGAGCCAGAGATCTGTGAGCACAACACACTTTCAGTGTCTCCAGCCCAGCAGTTTTCCTGGAAAACCATCCTGCTGAGAAATGCAGGAGAATTCTTTGCAGGCAGTGTTTCCAGAGTGATACACTTCCAACAGATGTTGGGATGCTGGGAATGAGAAATGTATAAAAGGCAGGTGAAAATTATATAACCTGCTCCTTTTGAAGAAACCCTTCATGTTCCTCAGTGCACAATAAGCTTCTTTATTGAAAGGCTGTGACAGTGATGAAGAGTTTTTCATTCTTCTTATCTTTATAGAGATTTCTTGAGTATTAAAATAAAAGGCTGGTTTTAGGGAGGGGGAAGATAAAATTGCATCTAGGGAAACAGATTGCCAGTTGGCTCTGTAATAAAAATAATTTCTAAGTTTTTATCCCAGGAATAAGCAGAACTGGAGAGGTTAAAGAGCTGTAAAGGTGAAAAATTGAACAGCTGGAATGAAGGAGGAGACTGCAGTAACAGTTACACAGGTGACAAATAAAAACCAGGTATTGTATGTTTAGTGATGCTCCAGAAACTACATAAGAGGAAATTTTGAAGTCAGAAACCATTACTCTAGGAATTTTAATTTAGCAGATGAACACAGTGCTTGATGAGGGGTTCCTGATCTGCCAAGATGCAAGGCATGCTTACCTGCCTTCTATTCTTTTGTTTTAAATGTGGTGTAGTTTATTTAAAGACTCAATTCTCCCTGGTGCCAGTACTGAACTGGGTGTTGGGCTTCAGTGGCTCACTGGTTTCTGTGTCTGTGATAATGTCTGGACATCTTGTTGTCAGGTGCATTGAAAACAATATTCAAATAACTCTATTTCTTCCAGATCTCTGTGCCTGGTGTTTCCAGCTCACTGATTCTCAGTGCTACCCCATGAGTGCCTCACTTAGACTCTGGTACTCAGGGGTGAGAAGCACAGAACTCTTTTCACTGACCAGACACAGCTTTGTGCAGCTCTTACCACGTGTGGGAATGGCTCTGAGAGGACACTGTGCTGATCTCCAATTCTCTCATGAAATTTTTATTGATGCTAATGGATAACATGCATGTGGTAGCTCTGCTAAAATCAGGGCTAGGTTAAGCAGCTATTTGTCTTGTACTGTCAGTTTATGCCAGTGTATCTGAGCCCTTTGTGTGATGAATGGAATGGATTGAGGCTGCAGCTTTCTGGGGATCACCCAGGCTGCAGACAAAGAGTACAGTGTATTAAATCACTTCTTGATTGCTCCTGAGAGGTGTTCATTCCCAAGCAGATACAAGGGGGAATTACCAGCAGACACTGCCTGCCCCAAGCTTCTGCAGAAATCTTGCTTTTCTCCATGGTCAGAGTGACACCATAACAACGGAGTTGGTGCTTGAGTTGAACACTGATGGGTGCCTTGGCTGTCTGACACAAAACCACTTTGATGTTTCAGGGTCAAAAAAAGGTTCTTCCTTTCTGCTGCTCCTCCTCTGCAGTGCACTAAGCCAGCTGATGTCAGCTTCCTGAGAAGGGAAGAAACTCTTTCCAGACCCACACAAAAACTGACTCTTGGGCAAGGGACAGGCTAGGAGTCTGTAAGAGCAGGTGTTCAGAGGATGTAGATGACTGCTTATGGCATCCTTTTCAAAGTTTGACCATCCATTTTTACATTTTGATCAGTATATTTTGACTCATTTTCTGTTATGTTTATAAGATAACCTTTAAAATCACAGATTCCAAACAACCTTGCAAAATGGCCATAAGAATGACAAAGTAACAAAAATGAAACCTCTTCAGCCCCAGGGCAGGCTCACTTGAGACAGTGACCTTTTCAAAAAGTGTTTTTCTTTCACATGAAATGTACCTTTTCTTTCATTTCCAGGAGAGAGAGATGACAAGAGAAAAAACTACAGTATTTTATTGTTCTATAATTAATTTTTCTAATTTTTTTGCCTTTATAAAACAAAATAAAATTTAATGAGCCTTGATCTTAATTTTATATTCAGATTGAGACTCTAGAATCTGGTTTTACTTCAAATGCTTTTTTTTTTTTTTTAATGTGATTCCTCTCATTAGGTCTTAAAAGGACATACTAAGCTCTCTGGAAAAGGGTCTAATTTCTGAAACTAGCAGTCAGTCACATGTCTTCAAATATTCTCCTTCTGCATTATTCAAAACACCTACAGCTGAGTGTGTAACTTAGGCAACCTGGCTTGATATTGAATAACGTAGTCACTGCCGTGGCTCTCGGAAAGATGTCTGTACCCAGTAAATGCTATTTTTGTCTGTTGTCTTGTTGCTTGAGGGATCACAAAAAAACTAGCCTGAGTACTACATTTTAGTTCCCAGAAAGTATATGATTTGGATATGTGTTTACGAGTTTCTTGGTTGCTTCTTTTCTTTTCCTCTGCCTTTGTTAATTACCTCAATACATGTTTAAAGCCTACCATTAATTGCTATTGAAGTGCATTTAATCTGAAGCAAAAGTTTCTGCTATTTAAGTCTCTTGTCAGGAAACCAAGTATTAGAGTTGTTTGGTTTCTTATTTCCGAGTCTGTTTAATGACAGCATAAATATTCAGCCTGACTCTGAATAGGTAATTAAAGCTGACTCTTGGCCAGATGTTCCCCTTTGTTGCCTGGCGTGGAGCTGAGGGAAGAGCAGGAAGCTGCAATTCCAGTGCCGGCTGTCCCACTGCACGCTGTCCTTGCCTTTGGAAATTGTGGGAGTTACTGAGGGTCCCCAAGGACAGAAGGTTTCTCCCATGTGAGCAGAGGAATGAGCTGCTGTCCCCCTGTCCCAGCGTGCTCCTTCCATTTAGAAAATCCCGTTTGTGCAGCTGATTTTGGGAGGCGGGAGAAATGAGTTCGGCATTTTCCCTGGATGAGACAATGGGATTTCAGGATGAGACAGTCTTTTAAGTGTGTGCAGGGTGGGTGAAGGCTTTTGAGACGAGTCAGGTGTGCAGATGTGAAGATATTTACTGCCTTAACTTCTGCGCCACACCTTCAGTCCTCAGACGCAATAAAGCTCACAGGGAGCAGAGCAAATGTCATGAGAACAAGAAACCAGGGAACAAATAGAGGGAGGTGCTGAGAGGCACCTGCAGTGCCAGGGGCTTTGCTTCACAATTCCCTGGTCCTTAGGGGCTTCAAAGGGATCCCACCTTGTGTGAGTAACAGCTTTGGTGAGAGGACTTGGGAGAACTTTGGGTGGATTTTACACTGTCCTGAGTATCGCTGGCCTCCTGAGCCCAGTAGTCAGCAAGCACCGAGGCTGTGCTTGGAGTGAATGCCCTTATTTATTTCACGTGAAATACTAGCACTGCTTTCAAAAGATCAATGGCTGCTGGGGCTGGAAAGTAAAGGAGAATTACACCATGAAGCACGGGTGGACAAGAGGAAAAAACCTTTTCTGGTTTCAGGATTGTTCTTGGGAGGATACCGGCCTTATTTTTATTCTCTTGTGTTTGTAATGGTTTGTTACTTAGTTTGGAAAACTCTTAAACTTCATCCTGGATCGAGTGACAGTAGGGGTGTCTCTCTCCCAGGTCCTGGAGACAAAAATCACTGGAAACAAGAAGTTCTTGGCCTGACAGTACTGCAGAACCATGTGGGAGAGCTCACTCCGAAGACAAATATAAAGAACTCCCTGCCGTACGAGCCACCCCGTAATACACGATGTCAGGGGACCCGTCCATGATTTCTGCCTGTCCGGGTTAGCTGTACCCACACCCCTGACAAGCGGGGGAACAGCTGGGGTAACCTCCGCAGCCTCCTCACGCTCCGTCTCTGCAGGACCCCAGCACCCATTCCCGGCGCACGGGGCTGAGCCGGGCTGTCACCTCCGGCCACAGACAGGGGTCTCTTTCTGCGGCTGTCACCGCGGAGGGCTTTCCGCTTCAGCGGCCGTGAAATCCGCATCTGGGGCCGGGCCGGCCCTGGCAGGCGCCCCCCCCGCCGG
>NW_005054495.1:953485-978227 GCF_000277835.1 Geospiza fortis | reverse complement strand
CTATATAGCGAGGAGCCTGATGCACTGGAAAAGAAAGACCTGGCAGCCGGGTGGGAGAGACGGCGCTGTCTGGCTGAGCGCCTGAGCATCCTGGCGCAGCCCCGGGGACCAGGGAGCTCCCAGCGAGGTGTAGGTGTGGGGAAACCCCCGCCGGTACCGTTTTACCACGTTAAGGGGGCCACATGTCTCCGATTCTGCGGACTTGACTCGAGCTGAGCTGAATCTTGTTTTGCCTGAAAGAAGGATGCTGTGGGTTTGATCCGTTTGGGGTTACCCTGCCCGATAGGAACAACACAGCCTTTGCAGGACGGGCTGGGCTCTCCTTGTGTGGGAACGGAGCTGGGGGAGGGAAGAGGGTTCCTAGGATACAAATGATATGGGTGAATAACCCTAAGGGAAATGCAGAGTCAGCCTGATTTCATTCGATCTCTCCATGCCTTCTTCCTCACTGTAATCTGCAGACTTGAGGAAACTGCAGTGCTGAGCCAACGATGCTGGTAGAAGTGTATGGGGAAACTTAAAAGTTTAAGTTTGATTATAGTAGGATTTTGGGAGCGTTTAGAATGACATAGCTTAATTTCAGCATAGGTGGAATAATAGAGTCATAAAGTGTCCATTAAAAAACCCCAAACTAAACCAGAAAACACTACTTAGAAGCTGGTCGAATCTTCAAGATGCTCCACTGGGTTCTTCCACCTCCCTGCATCTAAATGTTCTCTCAGTTCTTTGTAAATGAAGTCTCTGATACCTGTTTGGTTTGAAGTAACCTGTAACAATTTTCTAGCATGCAGCTGACAAAGGGAAGAATAGACTGACAGATTCATTTGTCTTTCAGATGACAGGGTATCACGTTTTGTTTTCTGCCAGGTTGCAAGGTTGGTGCAATGCAATACTGAAATGAAGTAACCTGTGACATAGGGAGAATCTGTGCTGGAGGGATTTGGTTAGAAGACAGAAGACCAGGTAGAAAAGCAATGATTTGTGATGCCAGAAATCTTTATGTTCTTTCCATGCGCTGGAATGCGGAGGCTGTCAGGGGAAAAAAAGGCTTGAGGGATAAAGTGTGATTTAGTGTGTGTTGTATTGACAGTATTGAAGCTGCAGGCACTTCTTGCAGCACACTACAATGCGTAAAGGAAATGTCTGTATGTAAAATAGCTGAGTGCTGTATGCAGTGCCTGCCCATCATCTTTATAGCTCCACTTAGCACAGCACTGCGGTATCTGCAGCTTGCTTAGTGAAACTGTTCATACCCAGGAGCTACTGCATGTAAAGCTTCTAATTATACTGATTTTTGGCATTTTTCAAGCCTTTGGCTTGTAATTGGGTAATGCTGGTTGAGCTGACAAGTTTTCCTTCATGACAGGCACCCTGTAAGCTTTCAGTCTGAGTGTTTCGTTCACTCCCATGGGGACAGCACTTGGTGTTCAACAGATCTGCCCTGCTCTGTCCCTGCAAAGTCTCCCCAAAGCTTCAGTCAGCTGTAGAGAGGCCCCAAGAGGTCTGTTCTGTCCAGAGGCATTTTCAGCTGATGCATTTCTGGGTAAAGGGGCTTTATCCTGGTCCACAGGGAGTGACCAGGGTTTCTGACAAATGCAACTGTCACCAGGAGCTGGAAGAGGATGCTGCAGCCTTGGATGTCAGCTCAAGTTAGAGCAGCCTCTGGGAGGCCAGGTCTGTGCAGCAAGGCCAGAGTGCTGCCTCTGCTGTAAAAGACCTGATCCCTTCATGAACATGTCAGTGTTTAGGATATGTTTTGTTTTCTAACTGTGTCACTGGTGGTTGGGGTTATATGGGACTTGACTGGTGTCTCATCTTGTGCTTTTTTTCTGCCAAATGCTTCTTTTGTTGGTTGAGTTGATGTGACCTGCCATGGACAACTTTTCCCACTTTCCTGACAATGCTGTTGAAATTTTTTAGGCCCCTTCTGGACATCATATCTGCTGTTGCAATTAAGTCTGAATTTCTTTTCTTTTTTCCCTTTTAAAGTTACAGATCTGGTCAAATATTTTAAAATTTCCAGTTACTTATTCTTCTGAGCTGTTCCAGGGGATTAATTCCTTTTTGCTCCCCTCTACTATGATTTCACCTGTTCTCTCTATAAATTCACAAAGCAACCATCCCTTTCTTAAAAAAAAAAATCCTCAAGAATATACTTTTTACTTTAAAACAATAATATTAAAAGACCCCACTGTGTCAGTTTTCTGTACCTGAATTCATTCTGCCTTTTGACGATGTGTCAGATGGGATTTCACAAGTATTTGACTTCAAAGAGCACACCAGTTATGGGTTTAGAAACTTCTCCCTGTGGCTGTTTTAGTCTGTAGGTATTGTGAAGAAGCAAATTACCTTTTTGGATTTTAAAAAAGCTGTGCTGGCTCCCAGTAAATGATAATGGAAAATGTGAAAGGAGTAAAAACAATGCACGCAAACAATGCTACTTTCAATTAGGAGGAGGAGAACAGTCATGACCTTAATTTGGTTTGAAGCAGCATGACCTTTTTGGGGAGTTTGCATCTGTTCCTTTTTTTTGTTTTCCTTAAGTGAACTAGCTGTTGATATTTTCTTTATGCAGCTTTAGTGAAATCTTTGTCCATCCGTAGATGATTTCTTACATAATTACTCAGCTTTTGTGTGGCACTTGTCACTTTTCTATTAAACAGCCTGGCTGGTTGAAAAGAAGGATGGGTGAAGCTCCAGGTTGCATCAGGTTGGTGTTTCTGCAGTGGTGAGAGAGGTGCCAGGAGGGCTTGGAGTCTGTTTCAGGCATGAGCTCTGAAGTCCATGGGCTGTGGCAGTAAATGGTACACTTGCTTCACAGATGTTCCACTGCAGAGTGTGCAGCTGTTTGGTGCTGTAAGGTCACAGATGTTGGTGTTGCACTGAGGGAATGCTGCTGCCAAGGCTGAGCCTCGGTGATCTGAAATGCCTGTGACAGATCCACAGGCTTCATCTCCCTCGCTGTGACAAGTGTCCTGGCTCCTGGGTCACTACATCCAATCTGCCTTTTCTCAGTGACCAGGCACATTTTTGATGTTGGAAGAACATTCCATAGCTCTCATTATTCAAAATGTGTCAGCTCTGGCCTGTGTGCTGTGCTGTTAAGAATCATAGTGATATGCATTTAAAATAAACAAAGGCAAGTTTAAAATTTTGCTAGAACTGCAATTAAAACAGTGACTTGGCAGTGTTTTAAAATTAGCATGGCAGTGGTGATCTGTGTCAGTAATCAGTATTAAAACAGGAAATTCCTTCAAAGGCTGTCTCAGAGGGATTTGAGAAACGTTTTCATGTAAATGAAGAGGGAAATGCAGTCATTTCTAAGAAGTAAGCAAATAAACAAACAAAACTCCTCAGAATATGGTGGTCAGAAAGCCTAGAATGCCTTTGTTCTTCACCCAGGATTGCATCAGGGTGTGTCAAGGACAGCAGAGGGGCTTTGGGAGCTGTGCTGGTGCTCCCCTGCCCTGGCTCGGTGCTCTCCCCTCCCCTGTGGGTCACTGGGTGCTCCCTGGCCCAGATCAGGAGCTCTGGTGCTACGGATTTGCAGGCTCTGAGCACATGGATCAGTTCCAAGTGCACGTAAATTTGCAAGAATGGGAGACCTGGAGAGGATTTTGCTCTTAGTTTTTAACTCAACACTCTCAGGCTGTGTTCTGCAGATGCAGTTTCTGAGGAATATTGGAGAGAGATTTCTAGTAATCATTACCAGTTGGAGTCCAGAAAAGTGTGGATGTGAATGTAGTTCAATAGCAATTCAATGTCATCTGAGGGAGTTAATCCACATTCTCTCTCTGAAGAAAATCAGTTCCTATTGCAGTAGCCTGCCCAACCTGCACTAGTTTCCTTAGGCAAGGAAGCAGAGATAAATTATTCTCCCTTTGCTACTTCCTTCACCCAGAGGGAATGATCTGGGAACACAACTTCAGTTTGTCCATTTCTGGATACATCCCTAGTTCTCAGTGCTATTCAGGACCAACCTCTAGGATTGAAGCAGTTTCTCTCAAAGGGTTTTACAATCCTGAGTACTCTGTGTCCACCTGTCCCTGTGAGGTTCTGTGCATTTGTATCCATGCTTTCCTTTTTTTCCTGTTCCCTGTGAGCTTGGCAGAATATTTGGGTGTCTCTTTCCTCATTACAGGGATTGGGATAGTTTTCTCTCTCAAGAGATAATAACACCATTAAAATAACAGTTTCTCAGTGCATCCTTTCCCCTCCTTTTGTCATTGTTTGGGAAATGTGACCATTTGGTCAGTTTCACCATCATTTGAGAACGCTTGATGCCTTCTCCATGATTAAAGATCAGAATACCTGTGATTAGACTGGGCTGACTGGCAACTAGTCCCATTCCCTGATGCCAAACAGATCCAACAAATTTAACATCTATTTCTCAAGTTTCCATGGATACCTGAGCAGAGCACTCACAGTAATCAGAACGGCAGGGCATGCCACTTACAGCAGCTTTCAGTACTGGCACTGTGGAAGTGCTGCATTCAAAAATCAACCTTTTGTAGGAGCTCTCTTGCTTACTCAGCTACGCTCCTGTTAGGATTTTAACCACAGGAACTCCTTTGAAGGTTGTGCCAGGGGCTTGTCACCATGACAGTGTAAATTTGCAGTTGGTTTTCTGGCTAGTCACTGTGGTCTGTGCATGCATTGTCATGGCACTTGAACGTAACCCTGATGAGTGTTAGCATAAAAACCTCTGGAAGTGGATTTTGGTTGGTGACTCTGTGATTTTGTGGTCTACTCTGCAAATACTCATCAGGTAATTTCTTCTTTTCTCATAAGGTATTTTTTCTTTAAGCTTTTCTTTAAGCCTGGTAACTGTGTTTTCAAGGCCATCAAATAAAAAGAAAGAAGATCTGGTTTTTGATACAGCAATGAAATATTGCTCAGGAGATAAATCAATAGCCATAGACTGGTTTCATAGATGACTTTGCTAATGACTTTTCAAATGTGATACCTATATTTGACATTTTGTCATAGTTACTGTTCCTTTATTTTTCCATCTTTGAACAAAATTGGGTTTAATAGCCTTGAAGAATATGAAGGAATTTATATACAGCATCACTCATGCTGACTACTATAAGTAATGGCTATTCTAGTTTGGCTTTTCTTTTTACCCTGCTCCCTGCTTATCCTTTTTTTTTACCCTGTGAATTGATGAGAGTGGTTGGTTTTCTCTTGTCAAGGCTCTGTAAATGTGTGAATCATGTTAAGCCTTCCAGAAGATTGTCAAAATGAAGACAAACATATTCAAATTTTTTCCCAATTCATGTTTTAAGAAAAAGGTGTCACTACATTCATCCAGCTTGATGCATTCCGAGATGCTGTCTGAATCTAGGAATGCTTGAAAACTAAATAACCTTTTTGCCTTCTAAGTGAACAAATGCCACCCAAAATGTTCTTATTCCTGTGTGCTGGATGCACAGTCTGAAAAGGTGAACAGTGATTCTTTGAATACCTTGATTGAGAAAGGTAGGATTGCATTCTTTTCAGCATACAATTGCCTCTTGACATGGTTCTGAAACAGAAACTTGTAGCAAAGCATGTTTATAACTGTAATATTTTGATCTTGTTTTTTAAAAAGAAAAAGCAGTGAACCAGTCCAGTTGGGCTGGGAAATGGTGATTTTCTCAAAGAGAGTGATTAGCATCACAAATGTTCTGTTTTATGAGCATGGTCCTGGGAATTAGAGCATAACCTTAGTAGTGCCATTCCTGACAACCTTGCAGTGAGCCAAGTGGAGGAGGTAGATGAGGACAGACATGATGATGGAGGAGAAGCAGCAGGAAGCCTTTTCCAGGAAGGTATCTTTTCATTTAACACTGTACATCTTGGGGTTTGTTTTCTGTTCCTTACCTGCTCCTGGAAGCAGCGAGGGAGGAGGTGAGAGGTACAGGAAGGCAGTGCTTGCTCAGAGGCAAATAGTGCAAGGAGCTGTGAAGGAAGCAAGTTCAAAGAAGAGCTTGTTGAAGGGAGAGAAGTTTAGTTAGAGTGCACTGAAGGTGTCTCTTACAGAACTGTGTCAGGGAATATTTAGGGAAATCATGGAGAATTGTCTTTTACGACTCTGAGCTGCCCAATCTGTTGATAACCTACCCTTATCACAACATAATGCCTGCTGCCTTTTACAGCAGGTAAAGCAGGATCAGAGTTGTGTCTCCTGGCAGTAGTGCATGGCTGTGGAAGAGCTGGGATGTGGGAAGAGAGGGATCACTGCAGGGCACTGCTGCTGAGTTCCCCTCACCCCAGGCTCTGGGGCATGAGCAGGTTTTGAGCACACTGCAATCCCATCAGGGGGTGGGGAAGGAAATGGGTGGGAAAAGGGAGCTGGCTGATCACAGAAGCTGGAAAACTCTCAGGGCATTCAGGGTGGAGCTGGATTTGAGACCTTGCAGTGTAGATGGTGAAAGGGTTTGAGTTGAAGGCAGCTTAAGGACACACTTAGCTGTTGGTGAGGATCTGCTGGGGCATCACACACAACCAGTAAGTGTGATTGCTCAGCTTCAGTCCGTCTTACCAAGCATTATAGAGAGATCAGATCAATTTTAGGTAAAGTATTTTAGCCTATGTCCTGTCTAATAGAGGAGGAGTGAACAAAGCCCCTGTGGCATTTTCAGGAGGTTATTGTGAGTTCTTGCGTGTTTCTTTCATCTCAAATTAAGTTCACAGAAAATTGGTGGCATCTTTTGGTCTCCCTTTGCTGCTGAGGCTCAGGAAAATGAATATTGTCCACAGAGTGAATGATGGGATGAAACTGGGCTTGGTTTTTGATACTCTTAGCAATAATGGTAAAATCTTAAAATTACCTTAGAAAGCATTCATAGTGTAGTGAAAATGTAATTCCTCTAGTCAAAGCATGATCGTGATGAGAGACAATATAGAAGAAATAAATGGAAAAGGTCAAAGTTGTAATGACAAACATGTCTTATTTTTAGAATTTTTTTTTTTTTTACTTAGGAAGTCCTTGTTCTCTAATTGGTATCAGTGCAATGAATTCCAGTTCTTCAGGGGACTAGATATTATGAAAGGGTATCAGGAAACTTGGATTTGTATCAGAGATTAGCTATGACTGTATTCATGGAAGAGAAGTGTATTGCAGTCTTCAGCAAACCAGCTGGATGCCTGCTGGCATTTTAAAACAAAGAACTTTAATTGATGGTCATAACAGTGGTGCCATTGGTTTCAGTAAGAACAGAAGGTTCTTACTTCTGATATGAAATATGGGATCTTTTTATTATGCATAAGAATATTTTAAGATTTTTTTTGCTTGTCTCCATCTCTTATTTTTTTATTGTTCTGTAATTATTTTAAAAGGCTATCTTTGTATTTACAGTAAAATGCTCTAGGTTGTCACATTGCGTTTGGAAGCTCTGACATTTTGTGCTTAATGCGAAGGAAAATCTCAGCAATAGGAAAAGCTGAATAAGGTTTTCTTCATCAGTGCAGCAGTTGGCAGCTAATAGCAATATGGTAAACCCTTCTTTTCTTGTGCAAATATCATTAGGAAGGTTTGCTTGAGTCAAAATTATTTTGATGCTCAAAAGGTTATAATCTTTTGAATGAAAAATAGTGGGTTTATTCCATTCTTTTGTTGCCTGATGGCTACTTATAGTCATGTTTGGTTCAGTACATCCTTGTTTTTCCTTTTTATTTCCCTTCTCTTTTCCTAAATTTTAAATCCAGATATAGTGCCTGAATGGGAAAGAAAGAATTTGGCTAAGATTTCGGTATTACCCACAGCCTGACTGAGAGCAGAGCAGCGTGTATACACACAGCAGCAGTCACCTTCACCACATGCTGGATGGCTGGAAATTCCAGACAAAGGGCCATGAGATACTTGCAATGTTTGATTTGTGACATGTTCAGTGTGTTCATGGTGAATTCATTTAACATGGATTTGTTGGAGCCACGAAGATCAGCTGCAGTAGTGACATTTTTAGTAGGTCTAATGTATCCCAACTTCCCCTGTGCACCTGGTCCAGCAGCCTACAAATAGCTGAGTGCTGGGATGATTTGGCATTTGGAGCAGTGGCTGTGCATTACACAAATCAGAAAGAGTTATTGCAGCTTTCCTTTTGAGCCAGGGTGGTGTCCTGCAGCCACTCTCAGCTGGGAGTTTGGGAGAGCCTGGAAAAGGCTGTGCTGGGACCCATTGATGTCTTTATTGTGAAAGCACTTACTAAAATACTGCAACTCTGATCTGAAATGGGGAATGGTATTGATCCTGTTGTTGATTCAGAAAATTGTGGGAAGAGTTTGTGTTGGGTTTGGGCCACTTAGTCAGGATAGAAATATAAATTAACTTGTCTTGATTGGGATATAACACACACTGGTGTTCAGGCATGTTCTTACAGAGGTATACCATAGTGATGCTCCTTTCCTTGTTTGATTTGTGAAACAGCTGTAGGAGAGAGATCCAGTCACATGGGAGTCAGGTCTGAGGAGGTTTGGAAAGTGCAATTTCTCGGGTGAAGCCTTTGCTTTTGTAGCCATCACTCTAAAGTAGTGCAAAATGTGCCTGAAATGGTTTCTAATGGAAGACCTGGGGCTTGAATCCTTATTTCTTCTTTTTTAAAAAGTTATTTCTTCTCCATACACAGAACTGGTGACACGGGGCACATTCAGAAATGTCCCCCCTTCCCTGGTGTGACAGCATTTCTGGGCATTATGCTGCACAGCCCCACGCCCTGATTCCCAGGTTCCTGATTTACTTGTCCTGTTAAATTCTACCTGCTGACAAAGCCCACTCTACCTTATCCATTGCTTATGGCACTTGGGCTAGACAGAATCCAGTGCTCTGCCATCTGCTTCACTGGGGAAATGAACAAGGTCCATAATATGTGAAGCAGAAAATTTTACTGACGCCCTATGTAGCTGAATTATATACAGGTGAA
The DNA here is from genome assembly GCF_000277835.1 of Geospiza fortis. Taxonomy (NCBI): domain Eukaryota; kingdom Metazoa; phylum Chordata; class Aves; order Passeriformes; family Thraupidae; genus Geospiza; species Geospiza fortis. The sequence goes on along the minus strand of NW_005054495.1, from coordinate 969,324 downwards.
AAGTTGAACAGAAAAGAGAAGATTTTGTGTGGCTGCTGAATTTTTTTGTTTGTTTGTTTGAGTACCACCTTGTGACTGGGAGGTCCAGCAGTCGCCCTTCTTTAGCTGCTGGCTTGAAACTGATTATCTGGGACTGTATTGGTCTGTGTCTGGCTTTTTTAGTAGTTCCCTAAAGTTCATTTTTCCAGTCCTGAATAGGAATGTGTGGCAGGGGCTCTCAAAAATTCAGAACAGACTGATGGCCTTCCAGCTGCCATTAACTTATCTTTCTAATTAAATAATGAGCTTGGTCTTGATCTCCAGATCTATCAGAAAATCATATTCAGCTGCACATGCAATCAGCGAAATATGCACACTGCATCAGCTAAGTTTTTATAAATGTTCTGGACTTTGCTTTTAGTCTGCATTCTTTCACACTTAAAGGTTAATCCTTCGTTGCATTTTGTCAAAATCTACAATGTTGCTGATCATTTACTGAAAAACAGAAAGAGCTAAACAGATTAGGCATTGCAGGAAACCACAGAAAATAAACTCTTGCATCTGTTTAGATGAAAAGAAGGATTAATTTAAATTAAGTCTGCTAAACCAGCAATTGGAGCTAATGTGATAATGGACATGATTTCATTACTAATACAATATCTTCTGATCTCCTAATTTTACCAATTCTGTAATGGTTTGGGAATCTGCCTGAAAATGGGAGCCTTCTCTGTTTTCCCTTCAATTTCTCATCTTAAAAATGCACAAGGTGTTCTTTTCCAATTGCTTAGGTTAGGACTAAGTCAGAAATCCTAATGTGTTCAAATTTGGTCTATGCACATTTATTGAAATTTCCCAAACCCAGGTTAATATTCATATCAAAGTAAATATAAGAATTTTTATTCAAGAAGTTTGCATCATATTTAGAAAAATATTATTTTAAATACGGGTTTGTTTGAGGACTTATTTAATTTGGATTCTAAATCAGATTCCTCAGTTTAATTTGGTGTGTAAATTGGCAAGAATTTAAGTGTTTATTTAGTGCATACTGTTTAGCTGTGTTTTTATCATAGCATGTAGTTTGACAAAGATCCTTAGTAAATATGGAGATAAAGCTGGAACTTGAGCTATGTAGAACATTACTTAATTATGTTTTTTTGTTGCAGAAGCCATAATAAGTCATTCTGATTCTAAGAACTATTCCAAGTACCCTGATCCTATCCAGGACAGTCTAAGCATCATTTTTCAGTTTCATGATTGCAAATCAGGTTGCTTGGAACCCTTTTCCCATTCTCTGGCTTGGAACAGATGCTTTTGTTTCTGTCACATCAACCAATCACAGTGCTTTAGAGATAAGGGATTTTTAAATATCCTGGAATATCCATGCATTTACTGTTCTTCAGAACACAGCTGTAAAAATTGTTACACATGCACATTTTTTTCACCATGGAAACACTAACTCAACAAAATAGGAAAGCTCCCACATAGACAAATATATTTTAACACCTTGCAGTTCAGATGGGGTAGATAGTATAATGTTACAAATATCCTAATTTCATTTGCTTTTAACAGTCGTTTCACTACCTGCTCAGAAGTTTTGGCATTAGATCCAGGATGCATTGTAGAATTATTTTATTTAGCTGGGTATTTGCAGGAGCCATGAAGGCAGTGCAGGATGGTCGTGGGTTTGGAAGGGTCTTTTTTATTAATTAACTAGAACTAATTCTTGGTAGGACATCACCCAAGTTAGTGGTTTTGTTGGATGGATGTCAGTATTGCTCTGGATGTTTATTCACTGCTCTCTGAGCTACAAAAATGTGTATCCTGTCACATAGAATTTTCTGAGTTGCACACAGAGATAAAAATAACTTTTCAAGGCTGATAGCTGAAGACAGGTTGGAAAATGCATCTTAGAAACATGGAATAGTTTGGGGGGTTGGAAAGGCCCTTGAAGATCATCTTCTTTCAATGCCCTGCAATGGGCTGGGACACTTTCCACTGGACCAGGTTGCTCCAAGCCCTGTCCAGCCTGGCTTTGAGCACTTGCAGGGGTGGGGCAGCCCCAGCTTCTCTGGACAGCCTGTGCCAGTGCATCTCCAGTGTCACAGTAAAGAATTTCACCCTGATGTCTAAATGTCTAAATCATGTCCTGATGGAAATCGACCCTTTTTCATTTTAAAGCCCTTACCCTTTGTCCTGTCATTACCTGCCCTTGTAAAATGTCCCTCTCTGGCTCTTTTATAGGCCCCCTTTAGGTACTGGAAGGTGCTCTGAGGTCTCCCTGGAGCCTTCTCTCCCAGCCTGTCTCCACAGCAGAGGTGCTCCAGCCCTGTGATCATCTCTGTGTCCTCCTCTGACCTGCCCCAGCCCATCTGTGAAACATGAGTGCCGAAACAGGTAACCAAAAGAATTAGTGGCAAAGTGAAACACTGAAAACACATGGTTTGATGTCTACATCTTGTGCTTCAAATCATCATCCTAAGTGTGGGTAAAGTGCAGGTTTCCAAGGATGTTGAGTCAGTGTTGCAATGTCCTGGTATGCTTGGGAAGTATAGTTCAGGTTCAGCCAGGAATTACAGCAGGATGCAAGGAATATATTCTGTTAGTTTTTTGGGTTTTTTTCTGTGTTGAGATACTGTTTTTCAATTCTAAAATAAATACCATGTTGCTGGTGCAAAAATTAAGAGGTAAAAATGGCACAAGGGAAGCTGATAACAGCATCTGTTCCAAAGATGTCTTAATGAACCGAGCAGATTCTGTGCTTGTCACATTTGGCCTGTGACTTTTTGTACTTCACTGCAAGAGGAGTAACTTAATATATTCCTGGAGAATTTGTGTAGAAAATGCAAATATTGTGCTTCTGCAAATGCTTCTGAAAATCAGGCTGAACATGCATGTTATAACTTCAAGAAGTAAATGAAGTTTCGAGAGCAAAATTAAGATTTGGAGGAAGATTTTTTTCCCTGCAGGCGAATTCTCTCATACAGGGTTTTTAAATCTTCCCTGGGAAACAAGACATATTTGATTGCCATTTTTCCCTATGTAATTCTGAGGTCTTGGAGAGCCGGTGTCATCTTGGAGTGATGCTCTGAATTGTCAGTCATGTCTAGGAGTTACATGCTATGAATAAATGTAAATGATAAATAAATGTAAATGATGCATCCAAGTAAGTGATAAAAATACATTGAAATGTATTACTTATTATTTAATTATTTTTATTAATGTTCAGAGACCTATTACATCATTCTGCTTTACATCTAATTACAGCTTGTATTCTGTGGAAGAGAATTCAGTAAGCACATAGGGCTTAAATTTTGGAGCAGTGGGGTATGAGCATGGACTGGGTGTGTGGTAGCTTTTCTACATTCTGTTTTGATAAACTGTTGCATTCTTCATAAGAGTACAGATTATATATAAATCCATCTAAACCATCAGTGCTTAATTTGCTTTAAGCAATTTCCTTTTCTATCATTAGCAGTGTAAATGAAAGAATGAAAAATAAAATGAGTGCACTACAGTATTTGTCACTGATTTGGTCTGTGCCTTTAAATGAAATTTTAGTATTGTATGCTGGGTAGAAATATTTCTTTGATGACTTGTTAATAATGCTTTCCTTTTTCCCAGCTGGATTCTGTCCTGTAGTAGTATTAACAGCTGCAGGATGTTCCAGTGCAGAGTGTAGTGAAGGATAAAAACAGAGACAGTATTGGGAAAGTTTCAGAATAAAGGCTCAGGATGGACAAATTGCAGCTTACTCTTCCTGCTTTCTCCAATTGCTCTCAACTCCTCTTTTTCTTGTAAATGGGTCTGTCTTTTTGGATCTCACAGCTTGCGTTTAGGTTCTGCATTCATGCATTTAAATCCTAGGCAGTGTGTGTTGCTCAAGCTGCTTGTACCATGATCTTTGAATATGTTTAGGAAGATTTTAAGATTGTGCATGACAATGTAGTAAAAGGATGGTAATAGTCATGAAGGTCAGACAGACATTTTAAAACCAAAACAACAGTTGTGTCTTAGCATGTTTTAAAGGCAAAACATGTTTTAGATGGCAGCTGTGGAATTTGCTTTGTGTTTTAGCAGATTCTTTACAACTGGAAAACAGTTTAGCAGTGTGCAAAGTAACTGTTGTATTTACTCATTCTGCTTGCTGACACTGATGGGTGTTTGTTTCCTTTTAGATGCAGTTTCCACATCTGCTTACTCATCACCAGCCAAAAGCTTGGGAGACCCTGGAATAACTCCACTGTCTCCATCACACATTGCGGTAAGAAATGCACTCGTAACTTATACTGCATGCTTACATTACCTTCTCCTGCCTGTATAGTAGGGACATAATTTCTTTAGAGCTGTCATTTCCTACATACTGATACCCTTTAGGCTATCCATAGTATTAGGTGAGATTTTTGGTCACACTGAGTTGTTGACAGAGCTCTGATTCCTTTCATTGGGCTCCTGGTTTTGCTGGTTTTCATTTGCTAAACTCATAGACTTGCCCTGCATATTTTTATATCAAACACAGGGGCTTCTTGATCCTCAGGGTTCCCAAGGTCTGTCCCTGTCTTTATCACTGATTTGTTTAGTCAGTCCCTGAAAAATCATCTTCCTTTCAGAAAAAAAAAGAAGGATATATATGGTACTCAGCAGTAAAACCCAAATTCTCGGAGAAAAGAATCTGCCCAGAGAGAGAGAGAGATGTAGAAGCTCAAAATAGAAGTAACTGGTTTTATTTCTTAAGGAACATAGCCACTTCTGTAAGCTTTTAGAACCAAGAGCATGTCCCATAGGTAGTGTGTTTTAATCTCTTCTACATCGTGCTAATTTTGTTGATAAACTCCTATTAAAACTAACTCACACCGATTTTTAAGATGACCTGTATGATTTTAACACAGTACATGCACAGTGTGCTTCCTGTTATTGCAAGGGATTGTGTTCAGAGCACATTTTTATCCTTGCAGCTTATGGTGGAACACTGTCTTAGCTTTCTGATTCAAGTTCAGAATTTTGCAAAAACCCATCTTCAGGATTTCCAGTGCTCTCTCCCATAGTTTTTGGATCTTATTCCCTTCTTTCTCTAGATACTCTTGAAATTCCTCTTTTACTTCTGTCACACTGATGAATTACATCATATTTCAGTTAGATTTTGCTCCTTAAACTCTTTGAGGAAGACACTGTCCTTGTTGAAAAACTTTTATTAGGAGAATCCAAACAAGTCTTTTATGGTCGGAGACCAAAACTTGTTGCTCTTGTTTCTCCATTTCAAGTAGCAGGTATATGGAGAGATCTTGGAAGATGTAGGGATAAAACAGGAATGTACAGGAAGTGGGAGGTGTGGAATTAACAGAGATTTGTGGTGGAGCACTGCCCATAGAGTGAGGCTGTGTGGCAACTGGTCTGTGAAAGGTAACATCAGTTGCTTCCAGGTGTTTTTGGGAGTACAGGCTGAGCGGTCCTGGTGGATTTAGGGCAACAAGGCTGGTGAAGGGTCTGGAGCATATTGCCCTTGACTCTGCTTTTCAGGGATTGCAGGATTACAGGTGAAAGGCAGGAGAAGGATTCCAATTCATCATGAGCAGCTGAACAGCTTCCCACATTCCAGCACAGGCAGGAGGAGTGCTGCATGTAGTGCTGGCTAAATAGGTGTTATATAAATTCTTCTTTGTAACATGGGGTGTAAACCTTATTGCTGTGGTTTGGGTTCGTTTGTCTCGTGTAAACCTTATTGCTGTGGTTTGGGTGGGTTTGTTATTTTTGAATGGTAATAGTATGTCATGTTCATACTTATGATATAGTTAACTCCTAAAACCACCAAGTAAATCCCAAATATATCACATTGATGGACAAACTCTTCAGTTGATCAGTTTAAGAAAAGAACCAACCAAACTAGCCCCAATCCCCAAATTAATAAGTTTTAATAATACAGGATAAGAAGTATTCCAGAAAGGAGTGTGAAGGAAGCTTTGAATAGAAAATGATGTATAAAAGGCTCTAGCGTATATGTTGAGTCATGCATTGAATTTCCAATTCCATTGGAATGTGCAGCTTTCTGGTATCAACTTCAGTCACAAGGGCAAATATAGGGAAGTCCTCATTTTCACTGAAGAGATATGCGGGTCTTGCAGAGCAGAATTTGTGACAGGTTACAATGATTCTGATCAGTGACTCTGTGTCTGTTTTGCTTCTGCTGTTTAACAGAAGGACTCTGATGCAGACGATGCTGTAGAACAGTTATTTCTTGTTGTTGTGGCTATTGATTTTGGCACAACTTCCAGTGGCTACGCCTACAGCTTCACCAAGGAGCCAGAATGTATTCATGTAATGAGGTAAGGGCTGCAATGCAGCATTTGGTTTGTGACTCTGAGAACATGGGTTGCCTGCAGTAGCCATAGATATTTTGTACAGGAGCCTGAAGTGTCTGAATTTGTCTGGCATTATCACAGTGTGCAGATTTCCATTGGTTATGACTTTTTGTTGCATCTTATTGTATTCTGATTTGCTTTAGTAGTCCATGGGAGCACATCCCCTTTCTTATTTTGTTGAGTTTACAAGATGACAGAGTAGAAGGAGGAATCTGAGTATTCGGAATTGTTCAGGGAGCAGAGTTAATAATTAAGTCAGGATGCCCTTATCTCAGACACTGATTTTCTAAGGTCATGGTGCCCATCCCCTGGAATTTCACTGTGTATAGTTGGGTGTACAGCACTTGGTTACTTGCACTGGGAGTTTGTTTGGCTGATGTAAACTTTGTGGTATTAAATCTGAATCAAATCTATGATAATGATCCATTGATATTGGGAAATAAGCAATCAAAAGGTGTGAATGTGAAAATGAAGGTTTGATGTGAAATCTGTCTGTGTTATATGTATGTAAAGGCTTTAGATGCTGTGATGTAGGGAGTTTTTTTATTCTTTTATTTCTTGATTAAATCAGCACAGTATAACTCTATGCAATCACAAATGCAAAAACTGTTATGGCAGCTGCCTGAGATGTTTGCCCTGCAAACCATTGCTACAATATTTTATAGTATTTTTTAAAAAAGTTATTTATAACTTCAAGCGTATTTAATTCTTATTATAGTATATTTTAAATTACTGTATAGTAATGAGAGCAAGATATAGATAATTTTGAACATAAAAAAGTATATATGGAAAGCTCAACCATAGATGCTCTTCTAAACAATGCTGCTGTTGCAGAAGTGGGTACTGTGCTGTAATGCTGAGAACAAAAGGTCAAAAAGCCTAATTTGCTGCAGTCCAGTGTGATATACTGCATTTTTTCTAAGCACAGGTGGTAGCTGAATGCAGCTCCCTAAATCTCAGCAGACACTATTGATTGTGCAGTCAGCCTGCATAGTTGGTTTGTGTATGGCTGCACACTAATGCAGCTGAGGGATTTAAAATACTGTCTAAAGGAACGTAAATTTAGAAATGTATTCTGCCATCCAGTTGCAAAGCTATCTACCTTTTGCAGGATGGACAAGTAATGTTTTCCAGATCTTTTCTGCATTTCAGCCATCTCTTGTTCTCTGAGCAGCACAGGAAGGTGCACAAGGCTGAAGTCACAGGACACACCCTGAGTTGCTGCCTCAGACAGCTCTCAGGGTGGGCAGGCTGGAACCCATGTTTATCAATTCCTGTTCTCTTTTGCAGCAAGTAATTCATTAATGTTCTTAAAGAAGTTTGATGGAATGAGAGAAAACATCTCTAAGCTGTATCTGAGCAAGCCTGAATTGTGTTTAGAGGCACTCTGTGTTGTTCCTGTAAACACTGGAGGAATCACTGCTGTTTCTGGGGAAGTCCTTGAGGTGCCTTGGGTTCAAGTTTTACCTTAGGACCTGGTTTTGCTGCTGTATTCACAATATAGATTAGATTCTCCTGGGGGAACCCCTTCTTACCAGGCTTCCTGCTGTCAGTCACTGGGACATTGAAATCCAAGTGCTGAGATTATATTCCGAATCTCAGCTGACATTTTGCTACTTGTGGTTCAAAACATGACATTTTCCTCCTTATGCAGTAATGGCAGAATGACTCTGATTTCATAGCTATGATATGAGATACTGATGTTGATGAAATAAAATGAAATAAAATACTTAATGTGTTTCCAACCAAAAGGGAGGAACTTTTTTTTGGGGGGGTGTATTCATATTTCCAACAGGTATTTCAAATAGTGGCAAATATTTTAATACCAAGAATTATTTTAATATTTTAATAGATATTTCTGTCTTTAAAGGATTTTGTCAGGATGTAATTGAAATGGGCTTACAAAATAATATATGTAATATTTTTATATATATTTATATATTAATACTCACAAAATCATGAAATTCAGTCATGAATTCAACCATTCAAAAGAATGGTATATTTATTAAGGTAAGTAAGTCTGCAGTAGTTCAGAAGGCATTAAGGGCTGTATATAATGAGGCTTACATGTAGGATAACTTACAAATATTTCAGCAGAGTAAATGTAGCTTCCCGCCGGCACTCGAGAATGTTTACATTAAAATAAAGCATACCAGTGATGCATGGTCCTCTCTACTTCCTAACATTTTTTCCACCTTCCCTCCTTAGTGTTGATTCTTTCCAGATACTTAGGTTTCTGACTGCCTTTTAACAAAGCTGCTTTTCTCTAAAAGGGTAAGATGGGTTTATTTAGAAGGTCCTACTTTGGAAAAGGGTGAACACACAGGGCTTTAGCTCCAGGTTTCAGTGTAGTGCCAGCAGTGCCATGATTCTTGTTGTGTAATTAGGAGGCAAACAAAGTCACATTTTTGACTGTATGCTTATTTGCTGTGATCCCCAGTGCTAAAAAAAAAAGATTTTATAAGCATTGACTGAACAAAGTTCTTTAAGCATATATTTATCTTTAAATGTATGAGTGGCCTCACTCAGCATGTTTGGAGTTGGGTGTGGGTTTGTAAATGTTCAGTGAATGACTTCACTTTGATTGCAAAACATTGGTTACTGTTTTATCAGTTTTAGGTAGTACTGACAACTCTTGATAGTTACCCCCAGCTTCTGTTACGGGTAGCTGTGGTTCAGGTTCTTTTTGCAGAGGGAATGTGTTACAATGAGTGCTGTTTGCAGCATAACTTGAGGCTGGAGGAAAGGCATCTGAGCTGCCTGGCCATGAGCTCAGCACTTCAGTGAGCAGGGCAGTGCCAGAGCCACACAGAAAATTTTCTGCTGTAGAACGAGTTAATAACATCTCATTTGGAGGGAATGCAGAGATATTACACAGTTCTGAAAAACTCCTCTTGAGTTATATGCACTTACATGAAAGTACAGATGTTCTGGCTACTGGCTAGGTAGCTGAATGGGAGTATTTCACAAATGGAAATTAATGAAATGGCAGTCTGTCTTTGGAAGGAGGGAGAATGTGGTCTCTTTTCAGTGCAACTTCAGGTTTTTCCCCTTCCCCTCTCTTCCCTGTTTGACTGTAATTATTGGGAGGCACACACCTGCCTTTTTTCTGCATACACCATGCTGGTGGCATTCAGCTGCATTTTGATGACCCCAGTGTTTTCATTTACTTGGCTGTGGTGCTGCAGCTCTGGATCGAATTCCCATCACTCTGCACAAGTCCCTCTTTGGTCTGTCTTAGCCAGATTGAAGTGCAAGTGAAGGCATTTCTCTAACCTGTGTATAACCTCGTCCTTCCTTCCTCTCTGACTCTCTTGTCTCTATTTTCACTTCTAGTATACAGTTAGATGCTCTGTGGCTATAAACAAGTCTATGTTGTTTATATTCTGTTCAGATACTTCACTTATATCATCCTAGGAGCACATATGTCTGCATTTGAAAGAAATCTACCTTGGTTCTCTTTGAATAGTTTTTTTAACTGTGATTCTGTGCTGCAAAAATATCCCCCACATGTATTTACAGCAGTTCTGGCTTGTATAGGTTTATGCTTTTGATAGGCATTTCCTTTTTAGTTTTCCTGATTTTTACCATTATTTAGCCTGTATTGGTACCATGAAAGGAAACTGCAAATGAAAGCATTGCAATCCTAGTCCTACTGACTAAAATCCTCCTGTAACTGGAGGGAGGCCAGGTCTCCACCTGGCAAGAGTGTTGCAGCCAGGAATTACCATTCCCATGCTTTAGCATCTGCTTCTCTCAAGAAAAACATCACACAAGAGTATTTCTAAATCTCTGATTGCAAATGGTAGAGTCCTGCTTCCCCTTGTCTTTCTTTGCTGTCCTTTCTGTGACTGAACAGTAATACAAGCTGGGGGCTTTAGAAGGTGCTGAGCAATTACTGTGTCCAGTTTCCATCAGAAACTCATCGGGAAGCAAACATCCAAGTCTCCAGGTGGCTTTGACAATTTCATCCCACGGCGTTGAACGTAAATTTGTCTTCATTTAAACTGCACCTTAAGCGTGCTTATTCCGGAAAGAGAAAATGTGCCTGGCCATAATGAAAAACAAAGAAGCATTGTTATTAGCCACAGCCTATTTATGGCATTTCCCACCAGTGACTCAGAATGAATCATTAATGATTCCAAGCAAAAACGATATCAGTCTGTCTCCTCTCTGCTTGCAGCAGGTGTGTGGGATTTAACAATCTGCTGGAATAGCAGTGTTTTCTGTTCATGAGCTGTGAGATCCCAGCTTCTTCACATTGGAACCATATGTTTGCTGTAACACCTACTCAAAGATTTTGGAGTTGACCAAGTGCATTTCTAGCAGCAGGTTAGAAGAAATGACCTGGAGCAGAGCCCTTGCCAGCTGATCATGGCTTAGGGATTGAGCAGTGGAACTGGGCAGATTTAGGGAAGTTTTTTCAAGTGAATGAATGTGGAAATCATTCCTCTCCTCATCATGCAGTTTCTGCTTTCAGGGCAGTGGAATTGTCTTCTGCACTGAAGGAAGTTCAGATGTGTTATTCTCTGCTGCTTGAGCTAAAAAAAAAAGATTTAGCTCAGTTTGATCCAGTTGAATGATGTGAAGGGGTCCCAGCCCTTCAGAAGATCCCATTCCTTGTTACTTTGCCAAGTACCAACCCCTTAAATTGCAGTTTGCCATGTCAGTTTTCTGCCTTGGTCTGAAGGTCAATTCATGTTCAATGGATTCAGCTGTTTCTGAGACTGAGATGGAAATTATTTTTTCTACATACTCTTCCTATGTCACACAAACAGCTACCACAGAGCAAGGCAGACTTTTTGTGCTTCAGAATGAGGGCTTTGGCAGGAGTATGTTCTGAAAGTACGTTTTGCTATCTTTAGCAAAAGCAATTGACGTGTAGTTTAATAATGAATGCAGTTGCCTGTGTGATCTTAACTTGGCTCCTGTTTGAGCTGTGTTATGATTATGTCTGAGAGCATAAACAGATTTTCCACTGATGCCTTTTTAAGAAAATGTTTTCTGGTAAATGTTTGTTTCTCATACAGAAAGTACTTGTATATGGTGGGGGGAGGAACAGTAATGTGAGTTTCTTCCATTCTGCCTTTTTTTTTTGGGATGGAGAAGGAATGCTTACAGCTGTTTCTACAACTTTCTACTGTCTGACCTTTTTGTCCTGCCATGCCCCCCTTCAGTTCCTGCCGCTGGGTGTTCCCATATTCAGTGTTCTTATTTATTTCCTTATTTATTTCCTGATCCGTTCTGTGAAAGCAGCTTTGGGTTTACCTTTGCCTTAAAACTTTTGTGGGTATCCCCTAAAAATACCTTCACAGTCTTGATGACATAGGTTAGTTTTATTCACCAGTAGTGACAGAAATATTTTGGTGCCTTTAACATCCTTGGAGGTTGGGGAAGGCTGCCTCATTTTTGATAGTTTAAAACTTGTACAGCATTTTGGGTATTTGAAACACAAAATCCATCAACTTCACATGAGTGCAGAGAGCTCAGCATTTGAAACACAAAATCCATCAACTTCACATGCAGTGCAGAGAGCTCAGCATCTGCAGGCATAGATGCCTTCAGAGTTTCAAGTGTCTAGGAAATGAAGCACATGATCAGATGTTGGTTGAACTGGCTTGTCTTGTTTCAGGCAATGTTCTGGGACAGAAATGGGGATTTACTCAGCCTCCCCCTGGTGATGTTAGATGACTTAAGCAGGTCCCTAATTCAAAATGGGAAAAGTATCCCTTGCAAGTAATCATTCATAAAGTCTGAATCACAATTGGAGAGGCCATATTTGGGTTTTTATTAGTAGTGTTCTTGGATAATTACTGATTTATTTTTTTTCTCTACAATATTTATTACATGTGTTGGCTTAGGTAGAAATTTTAAGTACAAAACTGTTTCCTTAATTGTGTATGGGTTGCTTCAGGGAACCCGTGTTCTTATCTGAGTGTGATGTATCCTTAAGGATTATACATAACCACAAAAATGTGTTGAATTACCTGAAATGAAAATTGCACTCCTTTTTTCTTAGGTGGAAATAAACCCACTTGACTTTGGTATGATAATGTTTGAAATTACTATCTTTGGAGGGAAAAGCAATCTGCGTAATTTGCCACCTCATGGCTTTTTCTCATGATACACTTGCTTTTTCCTGCTGCTCTGACCTTGAGCATCACTTACTGGAGCTGTTTCACTTTTTGGCCAGACGATGGGAAGGTGGAGATCCAGGTGTTTCCAACCAGAAGACCCCAACCACAATCCTCCTCACACCAGAGAGAAAGTTCCATAGCTTTGGCTATGCAGCAAGAGACTTCTACCATGACTTGGATCCCACTGAATCAAAGCACTGGTTGTATTTTGAAAAGTTTAAGATGAAGCTGCATACCACTGGTGTAAGTAACACCAAAACTGTGTTTGCTCCTCAAGTTGTTTTCCTTGAACGTTATTAAATTTTTGTCAACTGGAAGTGAAGCATCTCTATGTTTGCAGAGTAAATTGAGTAAATTAAACTCTTCAGTTAGCATTATGGTTCCTTTTATTTCTCACTGCATTTGGCAGCTGTATCTTGCAGATCTTAAAAGTTCAAAATCTGCTTTGCTTAGATCTTCATGTCCTGTCTGGGGAGACTGCATGAGGTTGGTTTGTTCAATAAATCTGGTCAGTAGGAATGGGATATAAGAGCCAGATTGAGCTCTAGAGCAGCCAAGCAAATCCACCCAGAATTCATTGCCAGAACTGCAAGTGCCAGTAGGGCTGTTAATTTGACATTATTCCTACTGATTGTGTTTTTGTCTTTAATCCATTTTAGAGCTTTGGGAATTGGCCAGTACTTTCTGTTTTGAGGTGTTTTCTGGTTTCATCTGTTGGTGGGAAACCAAAGATCTATACATTTAACTTGGATTAAGTATCTTGAGTGTGCAACTTTATTGCATTTATTTACAGATGTATTATCTATTGCATTTCTTTAATATTTAGTCCATATTTCTTTCTCTGCCTGCAGTTATCTGTAGGCATGGTGTTTCAAAACAAAGTCTAAAATAAGCAGCAAAGTGTCATGCTCCAGGAAATTCAAGTGATGAGTTAAATCCTCTTCAGAATAGTTTTGTCACTTTTTCCTAATCAGGTGAATAATGAAGAGTTCACTGTCCTCAGTGGGAATTAATTTGATGTTTGCCTTTTTCTTTTAATAACTTCCAGTTATTTTCTTTCATGTAGAATCTTACCATGGAGACAGACCTGACAGCTGCAAATGGCAAAAAAGTCAAAGCACTTGAGATATTTGCTTATGCTCTGCAGTTCTTTAAGGAGCAGGCATTAAAGGTGGGGTAATGCTTCCTTATCAAGATTTTCTGTATTTATAACTAGTATAAACACGAGTCTAATATTTTTAGCCTTGCCAAGATTTGACCCAAGTTGTATTTGATGTAAACAAAGCAAGGCAGGTGTAGAAACTCTGGGCAGGCTGTGGACTCTGGAGAGCTCACAATAGCCTGAAGTAATTTCCCCTTGCACAGGTCAAGCTTGATTCACTAATAGCATCCCTGTGATGCAGAGTTCTGAATAGCTTTTTACTGGATTAGGTATTTTCTGCTGTGTTTTTAATGGGAAAAAACGTACATTTGACAAGAAAATTTAAAAGCTTATTGTTCTCCATTTCTGATTTGAAATGTTGCAGTGCTCATTTCTTTCAGTCTTCTTGGATCACAAGATTGTTTTTCTTATTCTCCAGTGTCCCCAGTAAACAGGTTTTGAGATGTTAAATCTCGTGTAAATAGTCAATTGTGAGTTAAGTAAACACTGGCTTCCAACATGCCACTATAATGTCAGTGTGAGCAGAGCAATTCCTGGGTCAAATCAGAGTATTCATCCAAGCAAGTGTTGTTTAAAATAGCCTTGTGGTTAAGAGCTAACCTACTTTTTTGAATGGGTTTAATTTATTTTTTCTGAGATCCCAGTCTGTTCCTTATGGCTGCAGAGAAACAATCCTGCCACTATAGCTCAAATGCCTCATCTTGTTAGGGACGTTTTTAACTGTACTTTTTTGGGGTTGGTTGTGGAGTCACAGACTTGGACCTGTGTGTAAACTGGGGATATTCTTAGCAAATACGAATATTGGATAAAATCCCATATATTTGCTGTGCTGCCTGCTCAGAGCTACATCCTTTTCCTGATGTTAATAACTAAATCCCTGGCATTTGTGAGTGAATCCTGGAACTAATTAGACATGCCATGTAAGTGAGCTGTTACTTTGCACTGTGCTGTGTCTGTCTGTGGTGCCCTGTGCAGTATAAAGGTGCTACTTTTCCAGCATGGATTTTTGAACTGCAGCATAGCTAAACAAACACAACACCTTGGCTCAGCACATGCAGAAACATATTTTTTTACATTCTAAAGGCCTGTTGTCCACCTTTCTGAACCTTTCTCTGTTTGGATGGAGATTTAGATAGGACATATGGTAATGACATTTTACTTGGAACCTTGCCCAAAACATGTCAGTATATCACCTAATTTGCAAATGCAGTACAGACTTCCCTCTTTTTTAAGGGGAGTATAAAAAGGACAATAAAAGTACTAAACTAGTCTTGAATGTTTGCTTAAAGCAAAATTTTGAAGGACCAATCAGTCATTTTTTTAGAGGGGTTAACTGTAACTTCCCCTTGTTAACTGCATTCTAAAAGTTTGATTTAAAGGTAAGTGGTGTATAAAGAAGTCATTGAAAAATCCAGATTGTAAAACATAAATGTTCATCAGTGATGCCCCAAATATTTTTCTGTGCATTAATCAAGATGTATGTGTGAATTCTTCAAGCTAACAGCAAATCCCACACCATGGCTAAGGATGTACATAAATATGCTGCAATATTCTGTAAATTGCTACTTTTGCAAAAGCCAACTTTTCTGCTTTATTTTGAGCAGTAAATGTTTCTATAGGCCTCCTTGAGAAAGCTTCAACCTTAATCCCACCTTTTGGCACAGTAAAGCATTCTTGGCATGTTGGAAGTAATTCTGATTTGTAGCATGGATGTAACAGGAAAAAAATTGCAAAGGGGGTTACTGTTATCAGAGCCAGCAGAAAAGAATGTTTTCCTGTAGACACCCATCATTTTACATTCACCTCTATTTTCTTTTTTTTTTTCTTCTTTCCCATTTTTTAGGAGCTCAGTGACCAAGGAGGCTCGGACTTTGAAAACACTGAAGTAAGATGGGTCATTACAGTGCCTGCTATTTGGAAGCAGCCTGCAAAGCAGTTTATGAGACAAGCTGCCTACAAGGTAATATTACAGACTGAATGTAGAAATGCCCCTTTAAAGCCCTAGTTTATAAGCTAAATGATAAAATGTATTTGGGGCGATTTGGTATAAACACAGTCTAGCGACCTTGAAAGAGAAATTAACTCTACCAAGCAGTGGCTGTAGGTTGAATGTATTCATTTCTTAAATGCCTTTTTCTTACTATTTACTTTTATATATTGGTGTCCCTTGCTGCAGACTCTGATACTTTAGTCATCTTGGACAATGTA
>NW_005054495.1:873087-953385 GCF_000277835.1 Geospiza fortis | reverse complement strand
GCACGTGGAACAGATGCAGTTTTGAGACCCTAGGGAAAGTTGAATTTAAAATACTGGACACTGTTTTGTTTTGTTACTTTCTTTAGGTCATCACAGACTTTTAAAGTTTAAAAAAAAAAAAAGAGGAGGAAAGCAAAGGGCCTCCTTGGTGGGACTTTTTTCCCAGTTCCCATTTTCCCACAGTAGGAATGAAAGGACTGTGAACTGGATAGTCTGGATATAAAATTAAATTCAAATGTTATTTTCACCAGCAAGAGTTTTATCTGCATTTAATTCTTTCCACGCAACTGCCTCTCAGATATTTGCACTTTCCATATGCATGTCCTTTATTTCAAATTCAGTTTGTGTCTCTAATACATGAGATGTACACATTCTTCTTTTCATCAGGATATTCATTTTTAGTTGGTTTTTTTTTTTTCTTTTTGATTTTTGGTCAGAGACTTGTGTAACCCATTGGCAGCAGCTATGCAATGCAGTTTGTAAAATATCTTCTAGCACATGAGTAATTTGCAGAGTGCTCCTGGGAAGCACCCAGATTTTTCTAACTCTGTTTCTGACTATCTCTAATGTTGAGCAACGTTTTTCTTAACAGTCTGTATTGTGGGATTGCTAATGCTAGTGCCAGAAGCAAAACACTCTTAAAGTTCTGATGGAAGGACACGGTTGTAGGTAAATCTGAAACACTAGAGACCCATTCATTCTCTCTGTATATTGTTGTCTGCCTGCTGTCTGTGTGCATGTGTGCTCGTGAAGTGGGAGCTGTGTAAGGAGCAGGGCAGGGTGCAGGTAGATCTCTTGGCATTTCTCATTTGTGGCACAATGGAATGTTGTTAATTAGTGTCTGTGTCTGTGGTTGTGTCTGTGGTTGTGTACTTCTATGGGCAAGCTTGACAAACAGCAAGGGCTGACAAGGCTTTTAACTCGGGGTGTGTGATCCACTGCAGGAGAACTCGAGTTTAGGGAAATAATTCATGTTAACTTGACACGTGGCTGGATTTTTTCAAAGCAGTGGGGATGAAGAAACAGATGCAGAAAACAGAATTCTGAATTGCCATTCAGTCTTCCAGATTCCTGTTGCTGCATCCAGGTGTTCCTCATGGATGGATCAGAAGTTGCAGCTCTTGTTGTTAGCTATTGGAAGATGGAAGCATCTTGAAAATGAGGCGCATCATGTAGAGAAGAGTGTGAAAAGGCAGTGGTAGAAACCTTGTAGCAGGAGACACACAGAATTACAACCACCAGTCTGAGCTGAGAGTTAACTTGCAGAAAATATTAATGAGCTGCGGAAATCTGCTGAGCAATCTGTGTCAACTGAGGTAGCTCCAAGAGAAGTGAAGTACTAAAACAGCTTCAGTCACTGGCTCACAGTGTAAAGCCCAGCCTTCCTGGAATGGTTAAGTAGTTGTCTAGGCAAAGCTAATGGAATTGATAAAGTAAAGTGTTGGAAGTGCTCAACACCCATCAGCTTGTGACCAACCTATGATCTCAGTGCACCTCTGATGTCTCCTCATCTGTCCTTTGCCTTAAACAAAACATAGCTAACCTGGAGCTCCTCATCTGCCCAAGAGCTCCTGCATTGTCCCCTTCCAGCTGCTGTGCTGCTTTCTCACTGAATGAGTAATCTGCTTGTTCCCTTCTGCTCACAGCTCTTCCTCTCTCTTTCCATCCAGCCTATCAAAATCCCTCTAACTCTGTCTGCATGACAGCTTTTCCTGTCTTTGCACACTGCTGAGCTTTCATCCAAGCTGTCAGTGATTTTGCATCTTGGTTATTGCAACATCATTTCCTTGGCTTCAGCAGCTGTAGTCTGGCCTGGTTTGCATCTCTTCAGAATACTGCCCCAAAAGAGTTTTGTAGCCTTGCATTTGACAGGGAATCAGCCCACATTTGACTCCATCTGTGTCATCTCAGACATAAGCTACATGAACATCTGCATTGCTTACTTATTTTCCTCTTCAGAGACTTTTTAAAAAATGCTGCGTTTTTTCATGCCTACAAAAACTTGACTGTGATTAACCCACTTACATAAGAAAACTACTCATTGCTTCTTGCTGTTACTCTGCCTGCCCTATCTCTAGCCATCTTTTGTGCTTTTTGTATCCTTAAAAATTTTTGTAGCTGAGTTACTGCCTCTTTGAAGCAGATATTTGTTTGTTCTCTCTGGGGCCTTCTGAGGGACTCAGTCTGGCAGGCTGTAGAGAGTTGCATGTCTTTACAAATTATGTTGCTGAATCAAAATTACTTTATTCCTGAATGACAGTTCACAGATGCTTTTTCCTGTGCCTCGTGTTTCATTCCCATGTGCCCAGAGATGGCTCTGAGGCTCTGGGACACTTGCTGAGGTCTGGTCAGAACTGGAGAGAGCTCTGTGGCAAGAGCAGAGTGTTAACTCTGTAGGACTCACTTAGCTTTAAGTTTCCTTCCCCAAAACACGTCTGCTGGGATTAGTGTGCATTGCATCAGTGTTCACTACATCCTTAGGAATGGCTTTCAGGGTTTATAGTCAAATTTGCCATTCTCCCCACTGGTAGAACATAAAACGTCATAAATAGCATCAACTTTTCTTGTTTCTGTGTCTATTGTTCTGCTTCACACTCTTTGGGCACAGGGAGTGAAGAGCTGGAATCTGCAGGCTGGAATTCCTTGAACATGCTAATAGGAATAAAGTCTTAAGGAAAAGTTTGGAGTGTAACAGGGATATGTGAATGCAGAAGCTGTGAGATAAGAAAGTAAAACATGACATAACAAATGCACTTAGGGGCAGGGCAAAAGAAAGGGGAGGCTGGTGCATTTTCATAAGCTTGCCCAAAATACTCTCTGGGCTTTCAAACATTAGTCAGGTGGTCTAGTCTGAAATACTGAGGGTTCTTTTCTTTTTAATATGAACTCTTGAGTTTTGAAATAGATTTCTAGAGCTCTGAAGTAGATTTATTTTTCAATTACAAATAGCAAATAAAATCATTTGCATGGTAAACTCATATAAACAAAAAGAGAGGCAGTCTAGGTTATAGGATTAAAGCATGTGAGCCTAACATTGCAGAGGCTTAATTTAACCAGCTCCTATGCTGAACATTTATTATTGTTTTCACATCAGTTTTGTCATGGAATGTGCACAATGAGAATTATTTAACACATTGTGTTCTGGGGTCAGTGACATTACATTGATCAATATTGCTTTACTCTGAAGAAACCTTCAGAGAAAAATAAACAAACTTGGCAAGAGAATAATGTGACAGCACAAGAAATTCCTTGCTAATAAAAACATGACATGAAGTATATTTGATTTTTAAAAGGTGGCTTGGGAGGCTTAACCAGATTGAAATTTGTGAAGCTACTCTTATTCCCTCATAAGTCTGTTCTGTACATAAAATGCATGCAACTAAAATTTATTTGTGTAGGGACAGTGTGTCAGGCTTCTGCTATAAACTGCCTTAGAAGGTGTAAGCAGCACTGGGAAGCTGGTTATTTTTCTGAAACAGTACTTGTTAGTGAGGCAGAAGTGTGTTAATACATCAGCCATTGTGGGGGTCTGTTGAGTCTCTGATTTCACTTTTGTGATATTAAGATCTTGTTAATTGTGAGGATTAAATTGTTTATTGAGTGATGTTGGGGACAATTCTGCCTCTTATAGCTGTGCTTAATTAGGAAATGATAACTAATTGAGGGTTGAAGATTACAGAGTGGAAAAATGTATATTAATTGATCTGTGCTCACACATTTGAGTTCCTCAGCCAGGTTCACATGAAGGCAAAGGCATCTGCTAATCCAGTTCTGTACATTTCTGTTTGTCCACTTTTGTGGCACAAGTTGGAGCATTTGGAGTTTTTTCTTTTGCTAAACAAGTAAAACAAGAGGTTTTAATAGCATTCTTTGTAATAGTCTGTGCCTGTCTCTTGCACAGTTTTGAAGCACATTTCTCAGGCTCTTAGAAATTGACTGAAAGCAACAGATATAGCCAAAAAATAGAATCTTCATTCTGCCTGGTGGAAAGGCTGTGCTAGGTGGCATTTACCAAGCCAAAAAGAAAATGATGGTCTGAAAGTCTGCAAACTACAATCATTAGGGAGTGATAGAAACCCACAAATGTAACTCAGGATGGACAGGGTCTGAAACTAATGGGCTTGATTATAATAAATTCATAGAAGAGGTCAATAGATTGGTCTAAAAGACATCTTAGATGCCAATATTCAGTTACAAAGAAAAGAAATACGAGCTGAAATTGGAACTGTAGTGAAAAATATTAAGGCAAAATGAGAAAGCCCAAGGTACAGAACAAGATGCATCTTACAGAAAAGGGCAAGCAGGCATTTTTCTCAGTGCAGGTCCTTCTCAGTGAGGGCCACTTGTGTCTTTTTAGTAAAATCAGCCTGAGCCATGAGGAGCCACAATGAGGATGGTTCTAAATAAAGGGAAGGAGAGAGCCTGAGACATTAGGAAGAGACTTGAATAGGAAGAGTCAGGCTTTGCTGTTGTGGTAACTGGTGCATGCCCCGGGTACAAAAAGCATTTCTAGAGTTTTATAACATTAAAAATTGAAAAGCTTATGAGAATTTAATGGCTTCATTTTTCTAATGCACGCTACTCATCAAACTTGCAAGTAATGTTTTCCTGCACCTTGGGGGATATAATGTAATGCAGCAAAAAATTCTTGGTAATGCCACTTGGAGCTAAGCTTTCAGTTACTGCCCAAATGTGATCTGTGACAAGAGTCCCTTGGGAAGGAGCTGCAGCAGCATCACCCTGGAGAAATATGGACCAAATGCCACTGTGGTCCCATTCCCAAAAACCATGACTTCTACTTGGTATCATTCAGGAATATGTAACTCAGCTTTAGTAATGCTAATTTGGATTTATTTGTAGTCCCAATACCTGAGAAACTTTTTGAGGGCACAACAAAACAAGCAATTTGTGGAAAGAAAAATGTTGGTGATTCCAGTCTCTTGTGATTATTCCTTACCTAAAAAATGATCCAAGATTCTTCTCCTTGGAAAATTCTGAGACCAAAGTGTGATACACTGGGTCTAGTGTCCTATGTAAGGTTTGCTGCTGTTACTGGTATTCTGTTATGTCTCACAAATGCAAGAAATCCTTTTCTCTTTCATGAGGCAGAAATCTTCTGCATGGCCTGTGTGTAGCAAGAAATTATCTTTCTTATGAGCAGTTAATAAAAGCTTCTTGTCAAATAGGCACAGGTAAACTCCAGAACCTTCTCCGTGAATTGTAAACAAAAGTCCTGCTTCATGATTGGTAGCTAGTGGTCATAATTCAGATATTTCCTGCCTTATGTTCCATTTTTCTTCCTAAAAGAAAAAAAAAAAGGTTTTATAAATTAAAAAGAGGAAATTGTAATATAAAATCCAAAAGATCTGATAAGTATAAATTTTACTAATAGAGTCAAACAGTCTCTACAGTTCCAAAGAATTTTAAGCTCAGGTTGAGAATAAAAGAATAGATAATAAAAGTAGTGTATAAAATACAGAGTATAGAAATGCTCAGGTAAAGCAATTTGTACTCTTAGCTGGGTAATAGCAACACCACAAAAATAAATTGAGGCAGTCTGGCTGTGCTTAGCAAGGCATTTATCTCAATCAGACAGCCTAGCTGTCTGTAACAAACTGGTTCTTCTAATCAGTGGCCACACAAATGCAGCAGTTCTGGCTACAGCCAGTGCAGCTCCACACATTCATTATTTTAAGTGTTCTGAAAATAAAAGTCACACTTCATTATGGTTCCAGGTGCCCCATTTGTTCTCTTGCTTTTCACAGTGAGATAATGGCATAGTTTCTAGGCAGCCATTGAGGAGGAGAAATGTTCCATGTTATTTCTTACCACAGGAATAGCTTTACTGACTGGTTAGCAAACAGAAGTGAAATATCAAATGGATTCTGCTTTGGCCCAAAGTGACTTGCTAAGTAACATGATCAAGTATGTGCATGCACAGCCAGCCAGGTGATTATTCATAGCCTGAGCACCCCTCATTCCAGCAAACTTCAGCAACAGCTCCGCTGAAAAACTTAATATTGATTTGGGTACTCAGAAGCTGATGCTTTTTCATTAGTGGGTTGTTTCACAAAATTTGTTCTTAGTAATTTACAAAATGTTACGTGGGAAGCTTGTGGCAGAGCTGGATGCAAAAGCTGGGTTTCAAGTCTATGTCTGCTGTTTGTATCCTCATGTTTTTAAGCATAAAGACCATTTTTACCTCTACAACTAATGAATTAATGAGTTAGGAGCTGAATTTCCTTCTCTGACAAGACACTGGACTGAGGCAGGTAATTTTTTTGAGTGCAGATTGTGTTAGTGTTGTAAACTCAACTTGTGCACCCCTGATGCATTGAACCAATTGCTTTCCATATGATGTGTCACTTTTTCATGTGGCTCGTGGCTGATGTTTAGGATTACAGGACTGCTTGAGGCTGTTGTGCTCTATATATTTTTAGCTTTAAAAATAAAAGAAATATGCTGTGATAAATGGTTCCTTTTGATTCCAAGACACTTGAACAGAAGTTCTTATTACAATCCATACAGAAACCTGTGAGGACCTGAATAGCTGCAGCAGTGAGTCTGGTCCTGCTGCCAGCCTGTCAGCCACCATGGGCTCCCTCTCACTGATGCACGCAAGGATTTGACACCAGAGTCACAAAGACAAGGAGAGAAAAAGTGTGAAGGTCCTTAACCTATGGGAAGGATTCCTTCCTGCAGTTCTGGCCTTTCTCAGTGTAGGATACTGCAGCATTTTAGACATGGAGGCATTAAGTGGGAGTGTTGGTTGGAGATCATCTAGCCTGACCTTCCAGGTGCAGCGGGGTTATTGCTACATGGGTCAGCAGTGGCTTTATTGAATCAAGTTTTAAAGCTCTCCAAGGACGGAGATGCCTTTCTGAGCAGCTGTTCACGTGCTGCATCACCATCTTAGTAAAAAAGGGGTTTTAACACCCAGTTTGGACCCCACAAGCTGCAGTATGTGGCTTTTGTCCCTCCTTGTATCTCCTGGCAAGACTGAGAAGAATTGTGTTCTGCTTGGGACCTGCCCTTCAGAGAGCTGCAGGCAGGTGTTCAACTGCTCCTTGGCCTACAAGAGTTTCTTTCACCATAAAACTAGTTTCAACTGTAAGTAAAATGCTAACCTAAACCTCTGGGTCCTTCAGCATACGTGGTCATGCACAACTGTAAAGGGGGAGTAGTGTAACTATTAATTGGAATTAATTTTCTATGTTGTCCAGTGATGGTCACCAAACCAGCTGTACAGATGCCAGTATGAGGTACCTTATTACCATCTATCCTGATTGGCTGCAGATGGGAGGATTTCACCCAAAAACCCTTCACAGGAGCTCACAGCTTGAGTTCCTTGCTTGAAGTGGAAGCAGCAGTGGGTTTGGCCCAGGTGGAAACTGTGGGAAGGTTGTGAATTTTCTGTGGGTTAAGTTCCTTTATACAGGCTTCTGATATGGGCAAGCCCTGGGAATTCAGAAAGCACTGCCAAGCCTACACCCTGGTATTTTAAAAGCAGGGAAATAGTGTATAAATATATGGTGACAGTATCTACTTCTTCATGGCAGAAGGGAAAATGTCTGAGGCCCCAAAAGAGCAGGATAAACCCAAAATCCCAAAGAAGGTTTAGAGGCTGATTTTTACTTTGGATTTCGTCCTTTTATGCCTTTCATGTTATTTCATCACTTATATTTGTGTGAAGTGAGTAAATGAAAACTATTACAGGGGTCTCTTAGCTTCCACTTTGTGCCACTCCATTAGTGACTTTTTCATCTTCTATAGCTTGTGTTCCTCTTGTCTGCAAAATGAAGTTACTACTGTTTTACCATAGCCTTAGATGACCTTTATGCTTTCTCAAGCAGTTTTCTCACAGAGGGATGAGTATCTTTGTCCTGTCCCTGAGCTGTACAGATGGGGAAGCTGACGCTGAAAGAATTCTGCAGCTGTGACAATTATCCACAATGTTCTCACTTGTGAAATGCAAAGTATCAGTGACCCCTGATCAGGCCAGGACGAAGGACAGCCTGTGCCACAAGCCTGATTTTAGTTCAGCCAGCAGTAATAGTGTGAAAATGTATGCATTCATGTATATCTGTTAGGTATGTGCATGTTTGTGTAGTGAATGCTAAGAGAAAGCAAAATGTTCTTGTTTCTGTGAAGCAAAAAGGGCCTCTGACATTGTAAATGTCAGATCTTTGTGGGATCAACTGCCCCCCAAACACTGTGTTGATTGGATTTTTTAAAAAAAGTCAATATTCAGTTTTCCTCTAGGCTTTTCTATCCATAGTATGTAATTTTGAAAGGAGGGAAGCGCCCAGCAGCTCTTCCTCCTGCCTTTGGCAAACCCAGCCTCTTTGCTGTGGTCACCAAGAGGAATCTTTGAAAATTCTGTTTATTTTGTGGTTGTTGAGCAATTTTAAGAATCTGTCTTTGAAGAGATAAGTGGGCAGAGCTAACTGGGCTGTCTGACCTCAGTCTATTCTATTTATCCAGGATATTTCCTGTACTGTAGCATCCTCATTACTCTGAAGTCTAAGGGCAAAAGCATCAGGCTATGTGATGGTGTAGTGAGTTTCGAACATCTTTTTTAAACCTTCTCCAGGCTGAGGATCCAGTGAAAGTGCATTCAGTGTGCTTTTCCTGCAGCTTTGTGGTATCCACTCACCCCATTCCCTGCCAGCCCTGCTTCCCCTCCAGTTCCTCTTTGGGATACTGCTGGGAGTCTTTTCCCATGTTGCTCATCTTCTTTCCTGGCACGCTCTGCCTCTGTAATTAGATCTCAGTGGTTTATTTGTGACATCCCAGTCTGATGCCATAGGACTGGAGAAAGTGCTAGCTAGTGAAAAAGGAGGAGGATTAGAGGAGCTCACTTCTCAAGGCCCTAAGTGGATGGTGTTATCATGAAGCCCTTAACACAATGAACTGATTAGTTTAAACACTGGAAGTTTCACAAGGCACTTAATTTCCAGCCGCTGTTTTGTCTTGCCTTGATTCGGCTTCACAACACTTTCTTCATGCAGCCTGCACAGTGCTTAACTTGTAATCATGCCTCTCCTATTGTTACTAATTATAGTAAGTATCTTGGAAAATAGGAAAATGTTGATGTTAATTCTCAGCTTCTCTTGTTTTGGCTGAATGATGTTGTCCTGCAGAGCTTTGTTTCCTAATGAACCCCATCGTTTTTACAGAGCTGTTTCATGGGATCCAACTTCTAAATTTTATCTCTGGTGCTGACAAATGGGGCTGTAGTGGTAAAACAGGTTTAAAAGGTTTTTCCTACCGCCCAGAAGAATGGATCATTGTACTTGTCTGGTCTGCAGCATTCCTTCAGCAGTGATTAAAGTAGTGTAGTTGGTGGGGGTGACAAAGTGGGACAGGAGAGTGGGACCCAAGGCTGTGGAGGTGAGGATGAAGCTGTTCCTGCAACTTCTGCATGTGCTCCATGCCATGGGCAGACATGGAACCTTGCTGTCTGGGGAAGAGTAGCATTTAGCTGTGACACTGAATTGGAGTTCTGGGGTTGTAGAGGGAAATCCCACCTTGTTGTGGGTTCCTGTGCAACCTTAAGGAAAACCTTTTAGTCTCTGTGCCTTGTTTTTCCAACTGTGTAATGAGGATACCTCTTTTGCATAGTGGTTATCTGTTTATTTATGCTACATTTTTGTATCTGGAAATGCTTTATTAATTGTGAATGCAGTGCCTACCACTCTGCAGCAGTTGTGAATTGGGTCTTAGATGACTACAAAATATATCAAAGCAGAAAAAAAGTAGAATTCATCCAGTTGTTCTTTTAATAAGTTTTATAGCTCAAAAGAGCTGCAGTCACATAAGGCATGTTCCTCGTGTTACAAATCAGCAGTCAAGCTATTCTTTTCCCCCCTTAGAAAATATATCTGATGTATCTTTCTGATAAACCAAAAAAAGAAGGAACTTTACCTGTTGCTTTCAAGAACTTGCAAGGATACGAATAGGAAAGAGGTACCTTGTCAATCATGGTGGATTTCCTAACATTGGTCTTCTTTTGAGGTCACTGTGGTGTGATAAATAAAGAACACACTGGTGTTCTGTCTGGCTGTGGAGAACTGCAGCTAGATGCTGATGCTTCTAATCTAAAAGCAGCATTTAGAGATGGGACATTTTCATCTAGGCCTACCTTAAAAAGACTGACTACATGGAATATTCTATTATAGTGCTGTCTTTAATGTCATATACATTACAATATTAAAAAGAAATAAAAGGGCTTTGATTTTTTTTTCCTGTGTGCTGTGGCATGTGAGACTGGGTTTTAAAAGCAGCATCTTTTAATCTGTAGCAATGGTGATTCTGCATGTGGAGTGAGTGAAAACAGTTCTCTGAAGCGCTCAGACTGCTGTAGTGAGCTGCAGTCCAGACCTCAGTATTTGCTAGTGGTGAATTACTCCAGCAGTTGGCAGCTGATGTTGTTCAGGGAGTCAGGAATGTGTTGTGGTCAGCTGTGGCTCTCTCCTGGTGACACCTCTCTGGCTATAAAAACAGAGCTGTTGGCCAGGGTGAGAATTCACCTGCATCTGGATGGTGAAGTCTTTTATGCTCCACTACATGAGACTTTGAAGTGCTTTGAATTTTGCTGTCCATGATGCATCGTGGCAAATGAACAGCAATGAATTGGCACCAGCACACAGACCTGTGCTACTGGAGGGAGTGAGGTCTGGGAGTTCTCTTGTCAAAACATGAAATCCTAGTCCTCAGGCATATGAGCAAAGTTGAATTTTAGAGCAGTTCTTTTCATAGTGCTCTTTGCTTCTTCCAGGTGTATAAATGCAGCAATGTCTTGCAAATTGATTTAAGAAATTTTTTGTGCTCAAATAATTTTTGTAATCCCATGATGAGTTTTCCACTTTTGTGTTCTTGGGGAATTTGCTCTCTACTTCCTTCATGTTCCATAAGTGATGACTGCTAGTGAAGGTTACAGGAGCAAGAAAATCTCCTTAGCAGGCTGGAGTCAAGATACTGCTCTGTTCTAAACTCTGCTATAAGCTGCCCTGGGCAGAAGCAAATTGGTGTGTCTCTCCCACTGCCAGAATGATCTCTGGAATGTTGAATACACTGTTTAGATCTGCCCTGCTCAGGCCTGTTAACTTGTGAATCCCTGGTGTTTATTACAGTAGTGCTTGGGCAGCAGTGGGCAAGAACATGGAGTGAGGCAGACAGAAAGCAGAAAGTGAAAAATACAGCAAATTCCCAAATGCCTGCAATTAATAATTTTAACAAATGCATCACTGTTCCTTCATGTTGGCTGCCTGCTGTTTCCACTCCTCTTTCTCTGCATGCTCCATATTTTTCTCCCATCTGTCCCTTGGCCGTAATGATGGGACAGATGCACTGCCTAAGTCTTCCTCTTGGAGCTTGGATTAAAACAACCTCATTGCTCCATTCCTCTGCAGCAGTATTTATGTGCTCATGTTTCTTTATCATCTCCCCCTCTCCCATTTTCTCTGTGCTGTGTATAGATGTATAGATATATATGTAATATGCTCTCTTTCATGGTTTAAGTAGAAATACTGTATACATGAGGTATGAAATATTGATTGCTACATACACATATATATATGTAAATATATATGTGTGTGTATATGTACATATATGTGTGTCTACATATAAAATGTGTTGGATGCCTTGTACCTTTCACTCTAAAAGATCCTCTGTATGGTCTTTTTATGATGTGAAGCAACACATTCTTCATTGTAACTGGCCCTTCAAACTCTGTAAGAAGAGCTTTTAAACTAAAGACCTCAGCACTTTCTTCGTGAGGTTCTGTTAGGATCAGCTGTGCTTTGAACTGTTAAAAACTGTCATTTCTGTTGCATGTTTTCCTCAGGAGATATTTTGGATATGTTAAAATCATAGCTAGGGAGAAAAAGGAGCAAGAATAGCATCTGCTGTGCACGGAGGGTCTGAGAACACAGCTCGAGTCCATCCGCTGCAGGTCACTGCCTTCCTCTCCTGGCTGCAGTGTGAAAAGTTCATGGTACAGGCTGCTGGAGGAGGGGAGGAAGCAAATGTTATTGTTAATGGTTTACTGTTTGCTTTTAGCAGGACCAGCCTTGGGAGTTTGTACTAAAATTCCCCCTAGAACAGATGATTTGGCAATTAATACAATCTTCTCCCCACCACCACCTCCAGTTTGGAAATACCAGTGCATTCCATGTGTGTGCAACTCAGTCCTTGTCACCTCTGCAAATGCTCTAGGTTGTAGCCTTTGCATTTTAATATCCTTGGCAGCAAACTATTTTTCCCTAAAATACAGTTTTGTCTTCAGTGCTTAGGTTAGCCTAAGAATTGTCTGTGCTGCTGACACATGCCCAGTACAAGGAGCAGACTGAGCATTCTTGAGTTCATTTACATTGCTAGATAGTGAAAAAACCTCACTTGCTGCTCAGATTCAGAGCTCTCACAGAATATGATAATGGATTTAATGCAAGTAAAAACTGAAGCGGGGTAGTCAGGAGCTATTTGTTCTCCAAGCCCTTACTGGATAGAGCCAGAAGTGCTGCCCTTAGAGCTGCAGCAAGATCCAGATTTGGCTTTTAGCAAAACTCCCCAAAGGCAAAGACTGTGTGCAGACACCATACATTTGTGGAATTCTTTAGCAGATCAGACAAATCTGTCTGTCAGGGACCCGAGTATTGATTCATATCTGGAATGTTGCTCTTTCCAGTGCAACAAACCAAAACTTCCTGTGTGGAAAAGCTCAGCTGGAGATAAATGATGTTGAAGTGAGCTGGCATGAAACCAGCCTACTCCATCCAGATGGGTCACAGGAGGGACTGGGTTTGTCCTGAGGCACATCTTCATCCCCAGTACAGCTCCAGGGCTGCTTCTGCCAGCATGCTCACATACAAATGGTGTGATGGCAGGAGAGTCTGTGCTTAATTGATACTCTTTTTATACATTTTAGGGTTACTCTGGCTGATGTAAATTGATTTTCCAAAGTTTGAAAGTTTGGTTGCAAACATTCTTTTCAATACAATATTTTTTTCAATATGTGCTGCCACAGAGCTGGCAAGGTTTAAAATTGTGTAGTATTTGTTCAATATTTTCCTTCCCCCACAGTTCTGCTAATTTTGGATCATGCTGTTTAGTCCAGTGGATGTAACTGAAGCAGAAAGGTTTGCCCAACAGCAGTAAAGGCTGTAAAGTGACCATAATCCCAGTCGTGGTGTGCTTGTAAAATAATGAGCAACCATGATTTAAGAGTTTAAGTCTTAACTCATTTTAGAACTTGTTTGTTATTGTTTTGCCTTTTTTTTTTGTTACCAACAGTGAGGTAGATGCTTTCTTTCAGAATCTGTTTATGTTTACTTCTTAGGATGGAGAGGGTAAAGTGAGTCAGGAAATGTGAAGGACAGTTTTGTGTCTCAAGTCTTATCCTGGTACTACTTTTTAAACCGACTTTACTTTGAGTTTCTGGCTGCAGTTGTCAATGAGGCAGCAATTCCCACAGCCCACAGTGTAGTTGTATGAAAGAAGCCAAATTCCAGTCCAGGCCTGCAGACTTTCCATGTCCTTTCCAGTCCTTCTTTTGGGGATGCTCTAGAGATACCACTGTGTGTGTGTGTGTGTGTGTGTGTGTGTGTACGAGTTGAAGGCTGGAAGACTGACTGTGGAAGCAGGAAAATGTTCATTTTGTTTTATTTGTTTGCTAGCAAGCGTTAGTGCTCAGCACTTAACACAAAAGTTGGCAGAAAGAGTTGAAAGATGTCTTATTTTGTAGGCAGAAGTATTAGGAAAAAGAAATTAAAACAGAGTTTTTTGAACTGTTCTTTGAATATTTTTCTCTAAGCCTAGTTCTGAGAGTGATGTAGTTACATAAGAACTTGTGGCTTTTTGAAAATATCTGTGTCTGAAGGCTGAAAATCCAGTAAGAAAATAGAAAGAATGGCAAACACTGGTTTTATACTGTGGTATTATTTTTAGGCTTGTTCTCATTACATTTTAGGGAACCTGCCCTGTTGTGTTTTGTCTCCTTGAATATACTGAGCATTTTGAAGATGATATAAAAGCAAATGTACTTTAAAGCATTTTGAAATAGAAAATGTTGGTTGTAAGACAGAAGATGCATTACTGGCAAAGTGTATTGTATATTCCTATACAGTTAAACAGTGCAGGAACCTCATTTTGGCAAGGACTGTGAATATCTGGGACATAAAGACATACTTACAATATTGTTGTGGCGAGGAGAGGCAAAAGGAGGCTGAAAGGAGGCTGGGGCCCCTGTTAGCTGGCAGATTCACAGGTTAATTAGAATTGAGTTCAGGTTTTAGGCCAATTATAACAGGTTTCAAACCGATTTCCTTCGTTTCTCCACCTGTCATGTACACAAGTGCTCGGTTAGCCACTTAGCATGGTAAGTGCATGCAATCCTCCCTGTTACAGCCTGTGCAGTTGTGCTGTGCAGTGTGGGCAGGACAATTCCCAGATGCAGACCTTTCCCCCTGGCAGCAGCTCCTTGCTGGGGTGAGCTCTGCAGGGCGAGCCAGCGGAGCCCAGGGGCTGGGGACAGCCTTGTGCTGAGAGGGGCTGCTGGGCTGCAGGGTTCCCCACCCCACTTCTCTGATCCCTTCTCTCTCACAGGCAGGAATGGCATCTCCTGAAAACCCCGAGCAGTTGATCATTGCCCTGGAGCCCGAGGCTGCCTCTATCTACTGCCGAAAGCTGCGCCTGCACCAGATGATAGACCTGAGTAATAGGGCACCTGTCAATGGCTACAGCCCGAGTGACACTATTGGAACTGGATTTACACAGGGTACTTCTGTTCATTCACTTTGCAGATTCTCGTTGCTTTGTCCCCCAGCTGGGGAGCTGGTTTCTCACCTTTTCTTGTTGTCTTTGTTCCCTTGAAATGTTTCAGGCTGGCATCAGTTTGTTTTAAAAACTGTTTTGCTGCTTACCATAGTTAGACTTGTTTATATGTTGAGCCAGCAGACATCACAGAATTATTTGGGTTGGTTGGAAAGAAACTCAAAAATCATCTAGTTCCAGCTCTCTGCCATGGGCCCAGGTTGCTCCGACCTGGCCTCGGACACTTCTAGGGATGGGGCAGCCACAGCTTCTCTGGGCACCCCTCACCACCCTCACAGGGAACAATTTCTTCCAAATATACACTTGAATTTTATGCAGGTAGCTTCTTTGTCTTGCCTTTATTTGGATGTTATAGGAGTTTTTTAGTATTTTCACACCAGTATTTTTCTGCCTTAATTTAAGTTAGTACTTCATGTTGGATCATTTTTTTAGTTTAATTTGTTGGAAGCAATTATGTGTTTGATTATCTGCATTATTGAGGCAGTGCTAAATAACTGGATCTGCAATGAAACTATTAGTCTGAGGTGTTCCCAAGTATTGGCAGATGCTTTTTGATGTCATCTTTATATGAAATATCATTAATGACTTTCAACACTCAGTGGAACACATGGCATTGGAATGTAGCAATGAATTTATCTGCATGTTGAAGAGCAAGTGGATGATGCACTTCTGATTTATTGAGCTGGGATCTGTTGCTACTGGCGCTGTTTGAAGGGGAGGGTCAGAGATTGGAGCCCTGTAAGTCACTTGAAGGAAGATCCTTCATCACCAGATTTTTTTGAGCTTGGCAGCCTACTGAAACTGGAGGCAAAAAGAGGAAACCAAAAAGGAAAATGGCCTGCAGCAGTAAGATCTGATAGCTGCTTAATGTGCATATTTCTCTGTACCTCTGTGAATTGTAACAGTAGCCCTGATACTGATGGTAGTGTGACAGTCTATCCTAGAAGGAGTTTCTCAGAAGAGTCTGTGTTTTATCACATTTGCTAGGCCAAAACAGTAGAGGCAAGTGGGAGGTTAAGCTAGTAGAGCTATTCCTGCACTTACCAGAACATTTTTTTTTTTAGTTAGGCAGAGTGACTACATCATTCTCTCCAATCCATGGCTCTCCCAGCCAGCACTTGTCAGATGTGTTCAGTGTTTGGAGGCCCACGCAGAGTACAGGACACAATCTGTTTTCAGGATTCTGTCCCTTCAGGGCCCCTTGGCTTCTGTCCCCCTCATTCGTGCCCTGAAATGTTCCAGCTCCATGTGATGTTACATGAGCTCACTTTCAGACAACACAGGGATTTGCTTGTAGGAAAATAATAAAGGAGTTTAGCTGGTAGAGGTTTTGAACCTGGCCAGAATCTGGCAGATCATGGATTTCTGCTAATGGGCTTTTTCTTGGGTGGGGGTACCACTCTCATTCTTGACTTTGTATGGTAAAAAGCTATTGGGGATGAGAAAGGTTTCATGTCAAAATTAATGAAAACAAAGTTTGGAGTGAATTAATTTGGGGTTGGAATTAAAATTTCATAAAGGCATGGCAAGCACCCAAGACAAGCTGAGAACAGATTAAGGAGAAAAACCCTTTAAATATAAACAGAGAGAAGCACTCCAAGGACCATATTATTGCTGTGAAGTCAAAACAGAAATTTTAGTGTTCATAGTAGCAAGGATAAGCTTGCTTCAGTTGTAGTTAAAGACTGGCTCTTGTGTTCACTTCTAGCCCACTGGAGAGAATGAAAGGATTGCCATTGATTTCTGTGAGCTTGTCAGGCCCTCACTTGGACCTAGTTCTTGTTCTGCCATGGAATTCTTCATCTGAGCTCTCCCTGTGCTGCCCAGTCCCTGAACTGGGGCTGGGGCAGCTTCTCTGCATTGTGCAGCCTTCTTGGGGAGGGTGCAGGAGCAAGTGGAGGTGATGCTCTATTTTCTGATGACAGGCACTACAGAAATAGGAAGCAAAGTGCATTCTGTGATTTGCATGCTGGTATTTTCAGAAAGAATTTATACTCATGACAGGCTGCCTCTCTTGTAGTGTTTTATGAAGTGCCTTTGAAGG
Source organism: Geospiza fortis (assembly GCF_000277835.1). NCBI lineage: Eukaryota > Metazoa > Chordata > Aves > Passeriformes > Thraupidae > Geospiza > Geospiza fortis. Next base: position 936,509 of record NW_005054495.1, on the reverse strand, counting down.
TGAGTGATGATAACACAAGGAATGTAGGATTTTTTGATCGTTCAGTTATGGAGGTTGATTTAGAGGCATAAATAGCAGAGGTTCTCACTACTCTGCTTTCTCTTGACAGACTGTTCTGCATCTTTTAAATGTCTAAGTAGCAGTTAAATCTTGTAAGTTAATGGGTTGTTACAATAGTCTTGCAAGATTGCACTTAATTTTAAATTGGTGTATATTTTAAATATTGTGAAGGTCAGCCCTGGTGGTCACTGTGTCCTTAAGATTAATTCTAATTCTTACTTGTCCTTAAGATAATTCTGAATAATCTGAGCAGGAGTGCTTCTGGCTGCTTTTTTTGGGGTAGACTGACATCCTGAGAGGCTGGGGAGGCGTATTTGCCTGAGCACTCAAAATGAGCAGTGGCTTTTGGAAATGTGGGAATGTTCTCCCATCCCGGGTGATGGGGGGTTTGTCTGGGTGTGGGCTGGGGCTGCCACCTGCTGGTGGTGGAGGCTGCTGTGAGCACGGCTGGCTGCTGTGAGCACAGCTGGCTGCTAGCCTCCTACCCTGCTGCCAGCACACACTTAGCAAGCCAGAGTGTATTGAAAAACCGCAAGTCAGACGTGTTCATAGCTTTCTTATGATTAGATTGTTACTATATATCATTAGTTTGCACTATTTATGTTAGGTAATTCATATAGATTAAAAGACAGTAAGTATATATAACAATATCAAGGAAGATCAGGGTGGCTGTAAACCATTTTTCCTTCTTTCCAGGAATGACATTCGAACGTTCCTGGTCCCAGTGCAATCATTTTTGTATATTTGTTAAGAAGGGATACATACAGATCTGTCAGCCTGCTTGCACTTGTTTCCTGTAGTTTTTGATTCTATTTCTTCATGCTTTTTAAAACTCAATAACTTTTTTTTTCTGTCAATCACTAGGGAAGGAGCACGTGCGCCGGAACCGGCAGAGCCGAACCTTCATGGTGGAAAATGTCATAGGAGAGATCTGGTCTGAGCTGGAGGAAGGTACTGTCCTTTCTTCAGCAAACTTTGCTCTCACTGGTTTTGTGTTGCAGGCAAATATTGTGTTTCCCACAAAGGTGCTGTGCACTGCATTGTTCTCACAGTGGTTATAAAGGGAAAAAGGAAAAAACCACAAGTTCACGTGCTGCTCTTGGTTACAAGTGCTGAATTGCAATTCTGTATGCTCTAGCATAATAAGATCTATTAATGAGATGGTGGAAAGCCATGCAACTGGAATATTTTCCTCAGAACAGGCTTTGTAAATATGATATAATATTTGGTAGCCCACTAGGATGTACACCAGCAGCATGAGCAGTTCCACTTTTCAGCTGTGCTACATTAATAGCCTTTGACATCTGACTTTGATATTTGTTATCAATCATTGTGTTGTAATTACTAGCAAAGATCAGGTCTTCAGCATGGCCATTGCTGGCTGTCTGTAGACCCTTATCTCCCTTATCTGATGCCCTCAGGAGCTCTCACTGCAATGAGCTGCTGTGCTCATAGTGGTATAAATGGCTAAATGGCCCTGGCCTGTCCCCTTGGCATTCCAGGTGATCGGTACATCGTGGTTGACAGCGGAGGAGGCACAGTGGACATGACTGTCCATCAGATCAGGCTCCCTGAAGGACATCTGAAGGAGCTCTACAAAGCAACAGGTATTCACAGAGTTCACAGAATTACTACGTTGGAAGAGACCTTAAGATCGAGTCCAACCTATGCCCTAACACCTCATGTAATGTCACTTCCACTGCTTGCTTTGTGTAATTAGATGGTGTATTACATATTTATGTAATGTTTTGGCTTGTCAGTGAAGGAAATGTGTGCCTTTATTGCATTTTACTGACAGTTCTTCCTGAAATGAGACCAGCACACAAAATTAGTATAACCCAGTGTGGCATTCACGTTCTCTGAACTGAGAGAGACATAATGCTCTCTCCCAGGATTTTTCCTGAGAAAGGCAGTGAGAAACCTCGGAGAAGAGAAGACAATTCTTACCTCTATTCACTGCTCCTCTTGTTTTGCACCTGTGGAATGCCTTATGGAGATGGTTTACCGAAAGTGATTTGGTAATTGGACACCGGTGAAGGTTGTTTTGTTTCCTTGGCCAGTTGGGTCAAAGCTGTGTCCTGGCTGTCTCAGACAGTCATGGGTTTTCCTTTAGTATCTTTTGTATGGTATAGTATAGTATCTCTTCAGTGTAGTTTTAATATAGTATTAGTGTAATATAGTATAGCTTTAATAAAGCAATTGTTCTGCATTCTGAATCATGGAGTCAAAGCACGTTATTCCCTGGCTGGGCGATCGCCTGTTTCTACGATAACCCAGCTGCTGGTTGGCTGAATCACTCATGTATAGTGGTAGTGTTAGAGTGGCTGTGATGATACAGGAGTAACAGTGAGGCAAAGGTTAGATCTTGTTGTGTATTAGACCAACTGTTACATTTAGCAAAGATCCTCTTTTTGTGAATCTTCTCCTATGACAGTCCTGAGAGTGTTGTTCCGATGTGTATGTGGCCAACTCGAAATGTCATAGGAATATTAAAGAATATCCTGAATATTAAAGCTGTGTTTTGTCTGTGCTACAGGTGGCCCATACGGTTCCCTAGGTGTGGACTACGAGTTTGAGAAGCTGCTGTGTAAAATCTTTGGGGAAGATTTCATTGAGCAGTTTAAAATCAAGCGCCCTGCAGCCTGGGTGGATCTGATGATCGCGTTTGAGTCCCGCAAGCGGGCGGCAGCTCCTGACAGGACCAACCCCCTGAACATCACCCTGCCCTTCTCCTTCATTGACTACTACAAGAAGTTCCGAGGGCACAGTGTGGAGCATGCCTTGAGGAAAAGCAAGTGAGTAGACAAGCACATGGATGCAGAATTAACTACTGGTAGCAAAGACAAATAATTAAAATATCCTAATTAATTACACTAGAACTGAAAGGGAATAGTGTAGAAGTGTAGTGCAAGGATGAGAAAATGGGGTTGCTTCTGATGCAGTTTCCAAAATGAAAAGTTCTCATCAATTTCTTGCAAAAGCTTTTCTGTACAAGACTTGCACTTTTCAGATATTGCTTTCTATGACTTGTTAGGTCACCACTGCAATGCTTTCTTTGACTGTATATTGTGGATCTCTTGCATGTTAATTAGGAATGTCAGATCAAACACAGAATTTGTTGCCTAGAACCTTAATTTTTAGTGGCCTGGATCCTAAAAAAAAGTCCAAGATTGTAAGATGTGAAAATATGTTCATGGCTTGAGGGAAGTTATTAACAGTATCAGATCACTAGAGAAAACATACCCTACTGCATAAAGCTCTGTAAGACGAAGCATTCAGCTTTTGAAGTGATGGCAGGCTTTTGCTTCTTATAGTATTTAACAAGTTTGATAATTTGCTTGATAGGCAGGGAGACATAATCTCCTCCAGAGATCTTAATTAATGATTTTCAGTATCAAGAAGTCACTCTAAGTGACAAGGCTCTGGGCTGTTGTAGAAAAGGAAGTGAGCAGAAAGTAGAAATGGGCATTTTGCATCTCTTGAAGTTACATATTACGAAAAAACGGGAGTTTAATGAGAATGAGCAAGAGAGCCTTTGAATCTGGGACAGAGTGCTTGGGACCTGAGAGGGGAAGATCTCATATTTAGTACCTGTACCTTAATTTTTTAAACTAGCCAGTGTTGAATGTAGTATGCAGGCTGGAACTCCTGCATCTCTTTCAGAAGTTATTGGTAAATGTACGGGAAGCTTATGTGACTTGGAATCCAGCAAAAAGTTGCTTTCTAAATGAGACTGAGGTTCTGAAATCATTAAAAATTTCTGGAAATCCTCCTCCTCACGAGGCCATCTCCTTTTTGTTAGTAGTCTTAATGGTGAATCTTAGAGAAAATGATAGATGCTCCCTTTAGATGAAATGAAATTAATTGGATAACAGGATAGAGAGAGTAAAGGTTAACATATAATGTGCATGAATGTAAGGGAGATTACTGAGCTATACAGATGTGTGTGTCAGTGATAGAATAGCATAATGCCAGTGTTCACTTAATAAATGTTATGCCTCATTACAAATGCAATTCTCTGTTCTTACTCCTGAGGCTTCCCAACTTGCTTGTTTTCCTTGTGTGTTTCCAGTGGCCTTGGCAGGCCACTGCTATAATCTAAATGTTGCCCTTCTGGGGATGAATCAGTGCTGTTTCAGATGAGCGAGCACTGCATTGACTGCCAGCTGTTTCAGAGAGCAGTTGAGCATTGCTAATGCTGCAGAAGGCAATCAGGCAAAGAAAACAACAATTAGACAAGCCAAAATAATAATTCTCCCTTCAAGTTTTACATAACTGCAGTTGGTATGGGGCGAGGGTGAGGGTGGGGTGCTTTGTTCCAAGGAAAATGCATGCAGATTCTGTAAATTCATTAATTTATTTAATGCTGGTGGTTTCACAGCCCAGCTGCAATGCTTTAATGTTCTTTCTCACTGTTCCTTTGCAGTGTGGACTTTGTGAAGTGGTCCTCCCAGGGAATGCTGAGGATGAGCCCAGATGCAATGAATGCTCTTTTCAAACCTACAATTGACCAGATCGTTCAGCACCTGAGTACGTATCTGGATGTGGTTCTACTTCCTGCCTGAGCTCAAACTGAAACTTTGCTCACCCTTTTCAACCCAGTAACAACTCCTGGTATGCACCAGTTGTTGACAAGGAATTCAGTTCTGAAACTTGCAGCTCTCTACAAATCAACTAGGAAAATAATAAAAGTAAGGGATGTGTCCTGAGCACATACTCCTGCCTAGCTCTAGTGCTAGTTACTGAGTGTGATTCAGTTCTGTTACTGCCTAAGCTCCAATTACTCTATGCTTCCAGGGCTGCAAGCATTCAGAGGGCTGACATCCACTGGAAAACCCAGATCCTGCCTTTCTTTTTCCTGGTTCAGGCAACAACCAAATTATGCCAGAGTTGTATCTAGTTTCTGACTATTCCAGCTATTAAGACCTCCAATTCATTCCTCCCTAGTGGAAGGTCACATTTGTTCATGACCATCACTGACATCTCTAAAGCACAAATAGTAAATGATGCATCATGATAAAAGTACTTCCAGGCATGGCTTAAGCAGCAATGAATTTATTTGTCCAGTAATGGAAAGTGACATCTGCTTATTGGAAAAGTTACTATTTAAGGTCTTCCTAGCCAAAGATGAAATTAGTGTCGAGTATAATGTTTGTGGTGAGAAAAGTATTTCTTTCTACACATTACAAAGCACTGTTTGGAATAAATATCCAGCTTTGCTCATCATGTGTGAGGGATTATTAGCTAAATTTCAGAACTTAATAAGACAATAAGTGTAGAGCAGCTTATATGTGAGCAGAGAGGGAGGGAGGCACCTAGGACTGCAGCGGTTGTGACAGATAACTCACTTGTTTGAACTAAAAGTGAGCCTACAACTGCAGTGCATGGTTTTTTTGAAAGTAGATGTAGGCTTAAGCTAAGAAGGAAAATGTGTAAAAATGTAAAGAGGGATTATTTTGCAGATGGTATTTATTGTGGTTCTGCTAGGGTTAGAAATAATAAGTGAATTTGGAATGGAGTGATTTATCTGGAATGCAATTTATGTTCAGTTTTAAATGCCAATTTCAAAAATGTGGTTTGGTTTGAGGTGAGTGAATTCGTAGTGAAATACACTAGAGATAACAGATGTAGGACTGGTGCATGCTGAGGGGGTGGCAGTGTGGGCACAGACGTGGCAGTTTCAGATCATGTGCATGGAACACTCAGTACACTCAGACATTGCCATTTTCACTTGCACTGCCTTGTCAAAGTGGATTTTACTGGATGCTCTCTGTTTCTGCTCAGGTGAGGTGTTCGATAAGCCAGAGGTGACCAATGTGAAGTTCCTCTTCCTGGTGGGCGGCTTCGCTGAATCCCCCTTGCTGCAGCAAGCCGTGCAGAGCGCTTTTGGCTCCAGGTGCCGGGTGATCATTCCCCAGGATGTGGGGCTGACCATCCTCAAAGGAGCTGTTCTCTTTGGCCTCGACCCTGCGGTCATCAAGGTGCGGCGCTCCCCGCTGACCTACGGCGTGGGGGTGCTCAATCGCTTCGTGGAGGGCAAGCATCCCCCGGAGAAGCTGCTGGTCAAGGACGGCACGCGCTGGTGCACCGACGTCTTCGACAAGTTCATCTCAGCCGACCAGTCTGTAGCCCTGGGAGAGACTGTGACCCGCAGTTACACACCTGCCAAGCCTTCTCAGTTAGTGATAGTGATCAATATCTACAGCTCGGAGCAGGACAACGTCAGCTTCATCACCGAGCCTGGTGTGAAGAAGTGCGGCACGCTGCGCTTGGATCTCACGGGAACTGACGCCTCCGTGCCCAACCGGCGCGAGATCAAAACGCTGATGCAGTTTGGGGACACTGAAATCAAAGCCATGGCTGTTGATGTTGCCACCTCTAAAAGTGTCAAAGTCGGTATTGATTTCTTAAATTACTGACGGCCCTTTCCCCCGCCACAGCCTGTTTGTGAGACTGATCTTCCACTGTTCCGTTTTTTGACTTCTGTCTGTCATGTCATCACCGTGAATTTCAGCAGGCTACATGAGAACAGCTAGTAAGGTGGGGTGTGTTGTGTTTGTGTCCTTTGGTGACCAAGGACTGCATTTTGAAAAACCCTTAAAAAGTTTTAGGAGCAAAAGTTCCAGAGGTAGTAAAAGTTACCAAGTTACTCACGCATGCTTAAAGATCTACCTTTATAAAATAAACACTGATTATTGTTGGGTCCTGAAGGTTAGTTAAAAAAATACCAAGTTTTAATCTCTTTGCCTTGTTCTTCTTCCTCTTCCTCCTGAGAAAAACTCACTAACCCATGTGGCTGCTGTAGGGGATGTATCTGTGTGGGATATCTGTTTAAACAGCACCATCCTCTGGCAATGGGAACAAATTAGTAGCTTTATTGTATTCTTTTGATTTTTCCCAATGCTTTCAGAATTTAAAGTGCTGAAAATTAATGACTCAAAGAAATAGGATCTCAATTACTTAAATTCTGTGTAAAGAAAATCCCCAGAAATTCTTAAAATTATATTTAGGAAATACATATGTGTTTTGGGGGCCTAATATTGATTGCTCCAGGTTAAAAACAAGGCCTTTGTTGTCAGAGCTCTCAGAACAAGCTGTCAGATTAATTAGCTAGCATTACCCTCATTATACTTTGGAAAATAATATTAAGAACAAACCTATTTCTCTTTTGGGTCTTCTAAACTTATTTTTATTAGTCTCCATCTGAAACCACAGAATCACAGAGTAGTTAAGCTTGAAGGTGACATCCACTGACTGTCTGATAAAACCTCTCTTTCTAAGCAGTATCAGTCCGAACAAGTTTCTTTTTCCAATTTTATGGTCTCCAAAATGAAGATCCCTAAACTCCAGGCAACTTATTTGACAACCCTCACTGCAAAGGTTTTTTTCTTACGCTTAAAAGGAATTTATTGAGTTTAAATTTGTGCGTGTTGCCTCTTTCTTGCTCCTTCACTGGATACCTCTGAGAAGTCTGGCTCCATCCTCTTTCCTGTCTGCTCTCAGGCATTCCTAGCATCCCCTGAGCCTCCCTGCAGCTCTGACAGCCTCTCCTCACATGAAAGATCCCCCAGTCCCTTCTCCCGTTTGTGGCCCTTTGCTGGTCTCAGAGCTGTGTCTGTGTCTCTCGTGTCCTGGCACTCAGACATGGTCCCAGCAGGGCTGAATCAGGGAATGATCCCTTTCCTGCTCTGTTGGCAGTGCAGTTCCCAGTGCAGCCCAGAGGCTGCTGGCATCTCCCTGCAGGGGCACACTGCTGGCTCAGGCTCAGCCTGGCTCAGTGTCTGCCTGCCACGATGCCAGGGGTGTTGTGCTGCCAGGCTGCTCCCAGACAGATCCTCCTGGTGCACGGGCTCCTTCCTGCCCACGTTCAGGACTCTGCACTTGCCTTTGCTGAACTTCATGAGGTTCCTGTCTGCACATTTCTCAACATCCCTCTGACCCATCTGCTTTATCAAGCACTTCCTCAGGTGATTATATTTCTTTTCTTGTTCATTCCTGTGTTAAGATTTGGAAGCACAGCTAGATGATGGCTGTCCAGAAACATTTAAACAATTCACAAGAGACAAAACATTCAAATCTAAAATACCATAATACATTTTTTTGTAGGAAACATTTTAATTCAGTAAAATATATTGCTGGGTTCAGTTGAATGGCCAATGAAGTGGAAGGCAGAAGCCAATAGAATGAAACTATAAATAGCATTAAATAAAGCATCCCTTACCTGGCAGTGAGCACAGAGCTCTTGATGCAGGAGAAATGCACTGATGGCCATGGTAGCATCTTGTTTTCCAAATAATAACTTAAGTGGAAATGTTTCCTTAAGCATGCTCACCTGGCAAATTTCTTTTGCAACTAGAATAGTTTTTATTTTGCAAAATGCTACAGGAAGAAAACTTCTGAAGCTTACATTCTGCCATGAACTGACAACTTCAAATTCAAATCCTAATTCCACTCCAAATTAGCAGAGTGGTACAAACCTGTAGAATCACCCTAAAATGCTGACACTTCCCAGTGCATTTATACAGAGCTGCCTGATTACCTGCTGGAATTCATTGCATTTTCAAAACGTTGCAATGTTAATTATTAATCTAAACCTTCCTTTTTAAAAAGTTGAGCATGAGTTAAATCCATTACTGACACTTTTGGGAGATTAAAGCTTTAACAGTTATTTCATTAATTTATGTTCCAATCCTGCACTTAAACTTTCTGTGTTTATCCTGGAGTTTTGCCACAGTAGAGAGCTGGACAGCTGATCCACTGCATTTTGTCATTGAGTTTTCTGTGTCTCCTGCAGAATTCCCTGATTTAATGGGAAATGTGTTCTGCATTCAGCTTTAAAATAAATAAATAAAGGACTATGGAGAATGCTAGTCACAGTATCCTGCTGGATACTTTCTATAATTACAAAGTGTGCTTGCTCGCAGTCGATTTCCTGCTGCCTGCTAAATGCTTTAAAAGCTAAATGCTGGGATTTTTTTTTTGTGTGTGCTGCTTTCCATGGTTTACAAACAAGAGAAACTTTAAGATGAGTTATGAACAATATAATTTTATGTATATACAATATTTAAATATTGTACAGACTCTTTCTTTCTACAGTGCTATTTTCTTGTATAAAAATGCACTTTGCCTCTGTTGATTTCATTCAGCTGTTAATTTTAAATAACACAGTTTCTCAATCAGCTTCTGTAATTATAGGCTTTTAAAGATGGTAAGATATGAAATGTAAAAGGCCAATCTTTTAATAATAGGAAAGAGATGTTGGTGTGTCAGAGAATACAACATTCTTCCTGCAATGCAAGTCATACCAGCTAAGCACATCACACAAATGCAATAGTCTGTTGCTGGAGTTTTCATTTCTTTGTTTCAGATGGTGACCATTCCATCTCCAGCAATTCTTCATAATAATGGATGAATCCTCCTGTAAAACCAAAAATCAGATTGTAAAATCTGGGTATACAGCTTCTTCACTAGGTTTTGGGTTTTTAATAAGGATCTTCTCTAGTTTAAAAAACAACAACAACAACAAGTGAAAAACTACCTCCCAAAGCCAGGCAACACTCTTATATTGTAGCTGCAGGTAAGACACAGTCTGTCTACCACTTCCACCTGCCAAAAACCAAAATTCTTACAGAAAAATAGGCTTTGCTGTCTTTGCATGCTATGTTAAGCTGACTCTGTCCAGTTCTGCACAGATTTGTTTTCAGTGGCCTTAACACAGGATTTGGTTTAATAAATGGCTGCCACCCCCTGTCCCGCCTGCGAAGAGGTGACCTGCAAGATCAGGTGGCCCATGAGCTTTGTGCTGTTTCCAGCCTGTCTGCAGGGAAAGCTACAGGTGGATTCTGCAGTTCTTGTGAAGCACAGCTCCCTGCACAGCAGTGATTCTCTGCCTTTCTGATTCACCTTTTGTAAGATCCCATCTGGATCCAAGCAGGGGCTTGTTTCTGAAATCCCTTTAACTGTAAAACGTGGTTTACATATTTTTGCACTTCCTCCTTCAGTCTGGTGAGAACACTATCAAGCTTATCTTTGCAGAGCACTGAACTACTGAACAAACTCCCAGCTGTCCTTGTTGCCCTCTTTCAGAATGGAAAATTAGCTTGTCTCTCTAAGGAATTAGGATTGTTAAATAGAATATTATGCTGTGGTCTGTAGACAATAACCCAATTAAACAACTTTACATTTTAAGAGGCATGAGGATGCCCATTTCGATAAAAGATGTTAGGTTGTAAAATTTATATGAAATTCACTAGGAAATGAGGCATTTTTAGGATTGTAGTTGTGATACTTTTGCAGGACATTCCCCTGCAGAGCATTTTTTTGGTAGGGGTTTCAGATGACATTGTGCAACTTAGTGTTGGAAAGACAACAAGGCCAGCTATCCATAGGGAAAGCAGAAGGTCTTGGCAGGAGTTTTGCTGTAAGCAGCAATTTGCAAGTTTGGGTCCAAGTTACTGAACTCTAGGCTGAAGTTTAGCAGCTAATTGTGATGGAATGGTTAATTGTGCTAGAATATGATAAATGTGCAGTGGTGGTTAGGACAGTTTTCAGTGGTATGAGTATACCAATATTCGTATACAGGAGTTTTAATGCATTATTATGAGAAGGCTAATTATATATTGCAGAGATTTAATAGCCAAGATAAGCTGCATACTTATGATATGAAGTGGCTTAAGCGGATGAATAGTATAAAAGTTGTTGGGCATAATGTCACAGTACTCACCTGCTTGAAATAGTCTTAAACTATATTATAAAACCAACCATTGTGGTCTTGTTCACCTCTGTGCAAGATAAATTCAGATTTCACTGATACTTGGAGCTGTTCACAACTTGTCTGGATTGTATCTTGAGTGTTCTTGTGTCTTCAATCATGTCAAATAAAATACCTTAAAACTAATTTCTCTTTTTGGGTGCTACTATTCTTATGAAAATGGCTATAAAAAGAAACCTAATTTATTATGAAAGTGAGGCAGGCCAAGTGGTTATGCTTGAATTTGGGTGCTCCTTTATGTGTGTGACTGAGCAGAAGTGACACCAGCCATCTGTATGGCTTTAGTTCCCTTGTGTGCCCAAGGTGGAGCTTCACTGCTGCTCGTGACTCAGCTTCCAGCAAAATTGGTGTAGCTCTCTGAGTAAGGTGTTTGTTTGTTGGAGTTCAGGCAGAAAGACTTTGGGCAATACCAAAAGCAGATCAGGTATTTTCTGTAATGATGCTCTCAGAGAGCCAGAAAATGAAATACAAAATCTGATATATCAAAGAGAGGTGTAATCCCTTAGTTCTTGTATTATTTTATTGTTAAAAATTCATTATCAGGCAAATAAGCTGGCCAATAACCAGGTATATTAGCATGAGAATGTGCCTATTTATAGATCTAGGGTTCAGTAAGGTCCAGCTGCACTGCAGAAACCTTTGCACAGCAGTTTGTGCAGTATTACATTTTTCTGCTAACAGCTGTAGGCCGTGTCCCTCCGAAATTCAGCAGTGTTGGCACAAGCTCTGGAGGTGATTCAGTGGCACAGGTGACCTTGGTCCATGATGCTGCAAAGATGCAGAGGGTGAACTGAGAGGCTTTAGCAGCCCCTACACCCAACTTCCACCTATTTGCTGCAATGAAGGTGTTTTACAAGTGCTTTATGACTATAATTATAAACACCATCCTAATAGGCTAGGTACTGTATTTAACTTGTAATGAACTTGATTTCGGCTAAACATTCAATTAATGTTAGTAGTACAATGGGAAATATAATTACAGTCTTCAGAGACACATTAGGAACCAAATTTTGCTTTCGGTGTTCTACCACACTGCTGAAGATTCCAGTGGAGTTTCATGTGTGTGCATTCAGAATTTGGTCCTTACTCTGGACTTTTCTAAATCTTAAGGCTTTCTCATAGGAGTGTGTTCAGATTTAAAGCTACAGCCCCATCTGGATAGAAGGGATTTTGTGTAAGTTGTTGGTTCTATGAAATCACATTAGTCCTTACTGAAATTTGCAGATTTTGTATTCCTGTGAATAGTTATGGAATAAAACAACTTGTAAAAGGGCCTCCCTGACAGCAGTGTCCAGCTCTCTGGCTAAGGGACAATGGATTCAGAATTCCTTTACTCCGTGCAAGAACTGCTTGGTTTTAGAAGAAATGACGGGCTAACAGAGCAGGCCTGATATTATGAGGCCTTTTTCTTGTAATTTTTCCACTTTACTGCAACATAAGGAAAGAAAGGAATTGGCTGGAGAGATGTGTGAGCAGGACCTGGATGTGCTGGAACAGAGGCAGTGGGGTGCTCCAGCAGTTACAAAGTCAGGGGTGGTTTCAAAGCAGAGTGGTGAGATAGAGCTGTGGCTGCCAGGGTTTGTTCAACTGCAGCAATCCAAGGAGTTAGAAAGGTGACTCTCCCTTTCCTTAGGGCAACAAGGAGTATTTCCTTCCCTTTGAGGAGTAATCTCTGCACCTCTAGTGGGAACTTCCTTCTGCCATCAGCTGATAAGGGCAGACACCAGACTGAACACATCCTCTTCCTTTGAGTCCAGAGAGCAGCCTCAGTGCTTCTCACACACTTGGTAACGCCCACAGGGCTGCAGCTAAAGCTCTGCAGGGAATGCATTGCTCAGAAGGTTTATTCTTCATCTGTGACAATCATAATGGATCTGTTTTCTCACCCTGTGCCTCCCCACCAATACTTTGCCTAGGTGGCTATTGACTATTCAAAATGAGTGGAGTTGAAGGAAATTAGCAGAGAAGGTGCTGGTTCTGCATCATGTATGCAGGAGTTGTATCTAAATGTGGTTTTTTCCCCGCAAGCAACATTCCAACATCCTTCTTCAGATTATTTTCTCCCTATGTTCTTTGTGTTGGCAAAGGTCTGGATAGCAGCACTGTCTGCAGGGTGTTGTGAACACACAGCCTTGTCCATGAGAAATTCCTTACACAGTGGGCAGGAGAATAGATTTGTCTACTCAGGAAACAAGGTCAACATTTCAGCCTGATAATTGTGTAAGGCAGCTGAAGAATCAGGTAACATCACTGAGGATGTTCCAAAACACTTAAAAAAAATGTTGCAGTCCTGTTTTGTCTTATGGGTGAAACATGAGACTGAAGATCAAAAAGTACCACACACTGATTGAGGGTGTTACAGGACTGAGGAGATGTACAAACTAGGCTGATCATATCCCACCAAAGGAATTTTAATTTCTCCCCTTCAGAGTCAAGTAGCATATAATAATTCAGTAGCATATAATAATTGAATAGCATATAATAATTCAATAATTCAAGTAGAATATAATAATTGTTTTTTTCTTTTTTCAGATCCATCAAGCATTTTTGCTGACTGCAACTGCAGCTCGGTCAGAGCATCACAGGAGTTTCATGTAGCTGGAAAGGACTCCAGTTATCAATCATGTATCACTTTCTGATGCAAAACAATATTAATTCTGCCTAAACTGCTCCCAACTTTTGTTTAATCTGGTTTTAAAACTCGTGATGTTTAAAACTTCTGACCATTCTGAAATGGTGTTACCTGCTCTGGCAGTTTGTTTGTTTCACTGTCCTCATCTGTCTGAAGTCTTACATAATGTCAGCTTTGACTCTCTGTGGTTGTCCTACCCCTAGAGAACATGGGAACAATTAATCTCATTCCTGCCCTGACAGCTTTTGACATATCTGAAGACCTGTTTCATGCATGCCCTGAATCTAATTATTTAATTAAATGCCAGCTCCTTCAATCATAGACCTGTTCTATGTTCAATCATAGGTTTTATAGACCTGTGATCTTTTTTATGGCTCTGTTGGGAGCTTTGAGGATTAGGCAGTGCATGCTGGTTTCTGGCAGATAAGCATCTTATTGCTGGGAGGAGATTTGGAAACTGATGCTGAAGTTGTTCTGTGGGAACACACGTGAAGGGCTCGTGTTGGGAGCATCCCTGTCCAAAACAGCCCTGGTGAAGCATCAACAACCAATGAAATGGGACTGAGGATTTGAGGCACGTTGTGGTTTTGTCTTTTGCAAACATTGATTAAAGGCCTTCCTGTGTTTAAGCTGAAAGGTATGTGTTTAAACCTTGGAGCTTGTTGCAGGAGTTGATGTTATACTGGCTGAGTGTGTTTTGGATAAATGGCGCTTAGGAGGTAACCACCAGTCATGGTTGTGAAGCAGACCGTGAGTTTTCCACTCAGAGTGCTTTTGGAACTTGCATCATTAAAGCATTTTCCTTGAACTCCTATTCTGTGGAGGTTCTGATAAACTGCTGCTGGTGCTCTGCAGGCCTGAAGTGTTTTTCAGCTGCAGGGAAAGTGCTGCAGTGAAAAACTTCAAAGAGGGTGAGGAATCTTCATGAATGACTTGAGGGGGAAGTTTTGGCAGGATACATTGAGCTTTTTACTCTGAATTTAAAATGCAGGAAAATACTCCAAGCACAGGAAATCAGGTTCCACTCTGAGTTAAATACTAATTTAATCTGGTAGTCAGATTAAAAACCCCTACTTTTGAGTAGAGGTCAGCACCTCTGGGGGTCTAAATCTCCCTCACACACCCCTGTTATTAAAATCCCTGGCTCTTCTCTGTGGCTGTTATGAGACATCCTGAGCTTTGGAAAATGTAGATCTAAATGGAGAGTTTTGGAAAACAGTGCTTTAGACTCAATTATTTAATAGCTGTTTCACTCCAATTGATGGCTGAGGAAGAATCACATGATCTCCTGGGAGATTCCCAGTGCTCTGTCCCCTAAAGCTATGGATGGTTTGGTGCCAACAGTGAGTGATAAACCTTGTGCATCACTATTTCCTCTCTGCTTAACCAGTGGAGAAAGCAGAAGTGCAGTAAACAAGAAGACAACTCACTGTAGTGCAAACTCTGCTCACAGGATTTGTTTCATCTACTCTGTTCTACTCCTCCAAAGCTGAAATAAAGCATTTTTTACAGTCTCCATGTCCAAAATACCTCACAGGAACAAAGAAGATGATGGGATTGGTATGAGCAATTTGGTGTGCCCAGAAAACCCCAAAAGATCTGCCCTGTAGATGAGCAGTCCTGGGAGCAGCAGGACCAGTTTTGGATACTAAAGCAAAGCAAAAGCAACTGGAGAAACTCCTCAAATTTATTGAACCTTCTGGGGTTTTTTTGTCTGTGAAGTTATATTCATCTTCCCAGAGTACTATTAGCATATTCACCTACATTTAAATAATTAATTTCCTTGTTATACGCCAACTCTTAATTTTTTGTTCTTTCAGAATTATTGAAATCTGTGACAAGAGGTAGTGATATGAGGAAATGCTTGGTTTCTGGTTTGTTAATCAATTCCATAATATCTCATTCTTCACAATTGCTTTATTTAATAGCACCAATTTCTGCTTTCAGGTCTTGACTTCCCTGTTAAGCATTTAAGTTTCAGAATTTTTTTTAATCTTTTAACCTTTATCCCTTTGATTTTTTTTTTCTCAGCCTATAATTTATTATACAGTCTCCTGTCAGAGGAGGAGGTAGACTAGGTGATTTTTACTGTATTGCAAATTATAATTATTATAGTTATTTGCATTAGTAATGGATTCATTCTTATCACTGAAAACAATTCCATTATCTGATCAGACAGTTATCTTCACACTGTCCGTGCTCATATACTTTTATTAGGCACCTCTTTCTCTGTGGGTCAAAAGGAGAATTATTCTTTGGTGCAGTCACTCTGCTCTCCACTTTTAACATTTTTCCCTGGTTAAAAGGAAGTTTTTTATTATCTCATGAGGGTCCTATGCAATACAAAGATGCTGCTTTCTGTGTTTCCATCCCTTCAGAGCCAGCAAGGGAGGGCACAGGAGCAATGGCCCCTCTGTCGCCGCCACCAGGAGAGGATTCCTAATTCAAGTTTTGTGGGAGGGAATGAGAGGCTGGCTTTCAGGACCCAGCAAAGATATTTTTGCTCCTTTTGGAATGAAAGCAAAGGCTTGAGGATGTCTGATCTGGCCTTAAAGAAGGGGAGAAGCCTCCTCTGCCAAGCCTTCCCTGGGGTTTGGAGGTGGGCGATGCCAGAGGGAAGGTGCAGAGGGGCAAACTCTGACTCCCTGCTGAATTTGCTGTGCCTTTGCAGGGCTATAGAAGGGTCAGGTGCACTGATTTCCAAACTGCAGGCAAGGGGGAGATGAGGAAGGCTGGAAGGAGATGTGAGGTCAGGCCACAGAATCCCCCAAGGGACTGAGACCACCTTGGTGAGAGCTGAGCATGAGAGCCTTGCTCGCTTCCCTCCTGATGATTTTTTTCCCCCTCATCAAAAGAGAGGAGGCTGGTGTTTGGGTAAAAAATTAAAGACAACAAAGAAAAGGTTAATCTGAACCAAGAGTTTGTTTAATTTCTTTTTGAGCAGCTCCTGTGGTAGTTTCTGGGCTGTAGGACAGAGTGCTTCTTGTTGGGAGAAGGAAGGGGTGGCTCCAACTCTTCCATCACCCCAGGCAGGACAAGCTTGTCCTGTGTTTTACATCCCATATAATTAAGGTGATGACTGTACATATTCCTCCTCCATGAAGAACCTCTTCTGAATGAGAAATGGTGCTGCACTTAGGGCTGCACTGACTTTCCAAAGAGGATAATCAGGACTCCCAGAGAGTCCATCCTCTGAAGCTGCACACCCCCAGCTCAGGCACCCAAGCCACCATAATGTTCATTGCTGTTATTTTTCATGTGGAATTGACTCTTAGGTTCTACAAATTGTATGCTAAATTACACTAGTGTGAATTATTAGCTGAACTAATGCATTACTGTGGAGGTTTAGGTCCCTTTTTTCCCCTTCAGCACCCTAACTGGTTAGTTGTGAAGCCGTTATCTACTTAATGCAATTAAAGGTAATATCTTTCTTAGGATAAACACACAATAATTCCATGGGCCAGAGCACAAAGAGGAACTTGAGTGCAACTTTTGTCTTTGGGTCTCACCAAATAGAGGTCATCAAAGTGATAGCAAGTGCAGTAGCCACGCAGTTGTTCCTGTGTAATTGAACACAACATTTAGACTAATTTAAAGAGTACTTTGCTTCTTGTTTCTGTTTGTCTGCAAGCACAGTTTAGCAGTAAGTGTCACGTAGGGCACTATTGGTATTTTTTGATTTAGAGCTGTGGAGCATCACATCAACCCTCTCCTTTCTTCCTCTGCCCTCTGCTGATTTTTTTTGACTTACCTTTCTCTTGTCTTCAAATTTTAGAAGAAAAATGGTATCTGAACTTATTATATCATTTCTATGGTATTTATTTCCAATGAATATATCTTTTGTCAAAGAAACTGCTCCCAGTTTATATCAGCAACAAGATGTTAACAAATTTAACCTTTCTTTTTTCCCACACTTTTTTACAACCACACATGGTGTATATTTCTGAAGGATGAGGGTGGGGCAACACAGTTTGGGAATTACACTCCAATCAAGGAGAAACAGCCTTCAAGGCATAACATCATAAAATTCCTATTTGTCACCTCTGAGGACACATCCCAGGAAGGTATGGAAATAAATACACAGCCATAACACTGTCACCTGGGGCTAGGTGATGAAAGCTCTAACATGACAAACTAGATTAAAAAAAAAAACCCTCCAGAGATTCGGAAAGGAGAATTCGTCAATGCCAAATTAAGATACGCTCAAATATTTCTTGAAAGATAGAACCTCATTATGCTACTGATTTATGGAGCAAAGTAATGACTGTGGACAGCATTGTCTGAAGACAACAATGAGCACTGCAGTAATAATTAGAGTCACATGAAATCTTCAATTTTTATTTTTTTTGGTCTGTTTCTAAGATGATTTGTAATAAAGGGGGAAAATGCATTGCACGCAGCAGTCTAAAATGTAATGGAAATACGTGGCCCAAGTTGTTCCCATATTTAAAATATTTAAAATTCTTATTGCAATGCTGCCCACCAACAAAATAATAGTAATTTCTGGCAGGAATTATAAAACCTTAACTATAGCACAAAGCGTTTTTCACCAAATTACTCACTCTATATCCACAATTACAGCCTATTTTTTTTCCTTATGCTGATAACAAAAGATACATTTTAAGATCCTCGCTGTGCTACTCTTCCTTTAATAAATAAAGTGAGCTTTTCAAAAGCTGCAAAACAATGCAGATAAAAATCAAAACATTTCTACATTTAAGGATGCAATCAAAGACTTGCCATGAATGGTGTGATATTAAAGTTAAAAAAAAAAAAATCAATTTGCTGTGTATTTTTGACCATAGTTTGTCACAAATACCATTCCCAATAGATAAGAATGATTATATGGTAAAGAGCATAATTTATATATCTCAAGCGTTCTGCTTTTGTCACCGCCATCGTTAAGGAATTTGACACGTTTGCAGGAGAACAATATATGTCAACTGAAATATATACCAATTAGCCCTAAATGGGACACTGAAATGAATGATGCATGTGCATGCTATACTTACAAGTAATAACATGTGGTTTAAAGTCGCTCGCGTTTTCAAACAAGAATTCTTTTTATGTTGTCATTTAAAAAATCTAATATTTCAAAAGGTCAGGAATAAATAGCACCATTAGCATTAAAAGCTAGCTAAAGGGAAAGTAATTTGTTGTTCATTTAACATTGCATTTTATGTAATAGCTTTGTAAAGTGTTCGGGAGGGGGGGAGAGGTTTTACTCTGCTGAAACAGGATGACGGCAGCTCCAGTTCATTATTAAAAGGAGATTTTTTATTATGCTATTGTCAACTTTAACGTCTTGATTCTGTTAGGTGTTTGTTAAAATTACACGGGCTGCTGAAGTGGCTATGGCAGAGGATAATGCTGAGAATATCATAACTGTCAAAACAATTGTGTAGGCAAGAACCTGCTTATTCCAAGATAATGGAACAAAAGACAAAGGAGAAACTCTTCTGCAGTGTTAGGAAGTTAATAACCCTGTTGAGGTTTCCTCAGCAGGAGGCACTGAGATCAGGACACCAAATCCTAGGAGACACAAACAGGGAAGGCAGAGGGAAACAGGGGATGCCAAAGGGATGGGGGCTACATGAAAACCCAGCATCAGACGCCAGCTCCCCCATCCATGGCTATTCATAAACCCACAACTATTTATCTTCCTGGAGAGGGTCTGTGTGCTCCTCCAAGGACTGGATAAAGTGTGAAAGCCTCTGTTCCTGTAGCTGGATCCTCTTCCTCCTGCCCAACTGCAGCCATGGAAAGCCAAGGAAGGCATTGCAGGAGCAACCCAGAGCTGGACTTAGCAGAGCCTGATGCAGGACAAAGAACTCCAATCCTTGTATTTATTAGGCCTGGCTCTATTATTCTACCACTATAAGACTGACCACATTTGGGAAAAACTGGAGACAAAATAAATGTCAGCTTTTAAGCGTCCTTCAGGACAGCACAGGCTGTGAGGAAAGCACAGAAGGAGAACTCTGCTGTGAACTCCAGGAATTCAGGAAATTCAACCAGCCTGGTGTTGAATATTTCCAGAGATGGGGCACCTAACACCTCTCAGGGCAACTTGGGCCAGTTTTAACACTCCTATAATACAGAACTCCTTCCATACATCTAATCTAAGTCAAATAGTACCTTTTAATCTGGGCAAGAAGCAGAAGTGCAATTTAGAAGGTTTTTAAGCATAAAAGCAAGCCTGCATGTCTCTGACTAAAACTGAAATTGCTGGAGGATATTCTCTTCAGTTGTGTTAAAGCAAGGGGCACTTTGGCTTTTATATAAAGAACTTACTTCAGCCCAGAGGTTGCTAACCCTCAGTGCTGATGTTTCTTTGTCTATTATTCACATCCCCTATCTCCTTCCCATCACCCTGTGAGGGCTGGCAGAATGCACTCAATTAAAAAGCCAAACAAACCACAACAAAAAAAAAAACACCATTGCTTTTTTTTTTCTATACTAGAAAAGTAGTGCTCCAACTCAAAATAAATTGGTTTCCACCTGCACCACTGCACAGAATGTAAAGCCTTGCTGAGGGGTTGATGTCCTTCAGGACAGGGTGTTCTGGGTGAGGAAAGCTCACCCAGAGACACCCAGGAGAGGTCAGGAGATACTGAGAGAAGGAGCAGCAGATGTGTGGAGCAGCAGATCCCCAGCAGTTCTGTGAGGTTCTATCAGTGAGGATGAGATTCCTCTGGCAGCAGAGGAGACACAGCCCCCTTGTCCAGCAGAATGCTGAGGGACACGAGGCAGGATTGCATGGGGACAGAAATGAATTTGTTTCTGTTACCTGCCCCCTTTCCTCTTGCTTGAAATTGTTTTGAAACAGGCTGAAAGCAGGGGAATTCTCCAACAGGTTTTGGCACATTCACTCCTAAAGCCACTCTAACAATTCTGTCTGTAGAGAGGGATCCACAGACTCAACCTCTGCCTCCCAAACCAGCAAAACCCACCCCAAACAACGCACACCATCAGCACCACAGCTGCAGAGTCCAGTGTTTTCTGCATGAGTAGCTTTTATTGGTAGCAGGATTTGGGGATCTGGACATGCAGCTAGCAAGCAGTCAGAGTCTGCAGGACATCCTCCCTCACCGTCTCAGAGCCGCAGAAACGGTACCTGAGGATAAAGGACATGAGAGCACCTTGAGCTGTCAGCAGCTGCTGAAATTATTCAGGTGGATTTGCACTGATGGTAACACAACCTGATCTCTCATTTCAGACAAATGAACGGAACAAACTTTGATCTTCTAAATTTGAAATATAACTGCCGGGGAAAGCATTGATAGACTCTATTCATTCTGCTTCATTGCCCACCTTGCTTTAATGTTACAGTTTTGGGGTTTTTTCCCCAGATTTTGTGCTACCATCTCCATAGAGATGACCACAGCTATTTGTGCAAAGGCCATAAGTCAGTAGAAGGGT
This sequence comes from Geospiza fortis, assembly GCF_000277835.1. Taxonomy (NCBI): domain Eukaryota; kingdom Metazoa; phylum Chordata; class Aves; order Passeriformes; family Thraupidae; genus Geospiza; species Geospiza fortis. Next base: position 915,624 of record NW_005054495.1, on the reverse strand, counting down.
GAGTTTCTATTGTAATATATGTTACACTATCTACAGAAATACACTTTGTCAGCAATGTGCTTTGGTGGCTGGAAATTACAACCCGACTTAGGACCTCTGCTTAAGGTGAGTTCAAGTGCTGCTTGGCTGTAATCATTTCACTTTGCTTGAAACTGTTTCCGCCTCCCATGTTGTCTTTTAAGTGATGGAATTTTAACTGCTCATTTGAAAATAGAATAAATAAAATTTAAACTGTACCTCCTGTTCTAGATACCAACTCATGATGTGGATAAAATAAAATAACTGATCAAGAAAATGAAGGAATTCATGTTTAGAAGTCCAGGAAAATTAGTAAAACTGGATCAGTAAACCATGCTTCTATAATCTGAACATCCAAGCTGTGCTTTACAAAGTCTAAAGAAATCAATTTTAACCTTTTTCCCTCAGCTTCATAGGCAGTTTTCAGTACAGCTCCAAGTGTTAGTGGTCCTCATTGGAAAGGTGGATTTATTTTCACCATCCTCTCTAGTCAATCATGACCTTAGGGGTCATCAATACCCCTGGAATACTTGGCTGGTTCCAGCTGACAGTGAATCAGACCCACAAATAATCTCTTTTTGTGCATAGTAGGAGTTTAGCAAGAATGGTGCTGACAATCCAAGCCAGCATTAATTTTTCTCACCCAAAGTGTTTTACAGAAAGTTTGCTCTTCTAAAGCCTGGAGAGATTTTCAGTTTTTCTTTGAGGTTATTTAAGACAAAGGGTTGAAGTAGCAGTGAATAGAACTATGGATGAACAGTGTCTTGAAAGGAAGGAAAGAAAAGGTTTCCTTGAGAATCTTTTCCTTTTAATGCCTTAAATAACTTTTCTTGTGGAAAGGCTTCTACTGCACTTATAATTTTGTCACCTATCTTCTCCAGTAACTTTCAAGATTTTCACAATACTTACTCTCTCCTAGTTTGCCCAACTTGTACTGTGATGGTTGCAGCTCCCAGTTTAGGAAGAGCTGGGTTTACCCAGTTGTTGTTCCAAAGGAATTTAACCTTGGTAACTTCTCCTACATCAGTTTCTGCATCAATGTAGGCTGTGTAAGTGTTGTCTGGCTTGAGGGTACCCCTGTGAAAAACAGCATTTTATGGATGTGAGGCATGGCAACATTTACAGTTAATTACCACTCTTGTCAAAGGCTCTGCTGTGGTGGCAAGAGGGTAGAAATTCAGCAGAGAGACAACATTTATCCTATCATATGGCAGCAACATTACTGCCAGATTTCTGATGTAATTCATTCCAAATCACTTTTTCAGAGGCAGCAAAGGCGGGTGGGCCTGAAATGCAGCCTTTTTGTTTCTCTCTTCATAAGATCAGTTAAAAGAGAATTATTAATTACAAATACAAATTAAGAGTTCTAGAAGAAAAGTTTCTTTTCTATTGAATTTTTAACTTACTTGGTGATCTGGTGCTGCCTTGTGTTCCCATTAGTGCCATAGAGGGCCACATTTACATATCCATCTACTTCGCTCTTTCCAGAGAGGGTCACAGTTACTTTGTACCTCCAAACTACACAGAAGAAATAGAATTATTTAGACTGCACCCAGGGAGAAACAGTCCCCAAAACATCAAATTCTAGTTTTGTTTTTTCTTTTCTTGTGTGTCTGAACAGTATAGTTGAGAGCAGAAAATATAAAACGCCAGCGAGTCAAGTCTGCTGTTATGTCCTAATGAGATCAACATGAGAAATAGAAGACATTTGTGTTACTTTCTGGGAGAGAAAAAAGAGAAAACTAGTCCATATTGTAGTAAATACTATATAGATCTCAGCATTTTGACCATGAAGGTTTTCATACAGGGTGAAGTTGGAAATAAAGGGTTGTTAGGGATAAATACAGATACAGAATCTAAGCAGCATGAAAGAATTCTGAAGCTCCAGAAAAATAACTTTTGTGGGTGGGAACTTCTTTTTAGAGTGCAATTAGCAAAAGGAGCTCAAGCAAGTTCTGATTTGTGCTTACAAGAGCAAACTGAGCAGTGTGTTGTGAGAGCTGGCATTTAGGATAACTGAGGTTGTAAAGGAGCTCATCTTGTCCATCCAACAGCTTGTTCTTGGCCTTTGTCAAATGGAGTTTTTGGCATCTCCAATGATGGAGATTCCCCAGCTTCCCTGGGCCCCTCCTCCTGCATTAACCACTGCCATTGTGATGTAATTTTCATACTATTTAATAAGAAATTTCCTTTCTGCAACTCCTGTACATTGTCTCTCCTCCCTTCTCCTTGAACCTTGCAGTTCTCCAAATATCTCAGCAACCTCCACTAGACTCTAGAGCTTGTCATCAACTTTCTTGCCCTGTAGGGCCCCAAACTGGCATTAGTGATAGGGCAAAAGAAGAAAAATCATGAAGAACAGAAGAGACTTTGCACTGTGATGAGATCTGTTCATCTGCTGAAGTTAACTGTCAAACAGGAAAAGAAAATTTTTATGAGGAGTAGGTAGCAATGGAAGCATTCAAAACTCACGAGGAAAATCCTTGGCCTCTCTAGTATTCAGGAAAAGTTTCATGAAGTCATTTTTAACTTTGTCCTTGAATCTGTCTGCATAGTGACCCATACTTGGGCATCCCTCTTCTGGGCATGGGAAACAGTTTCCCTAGTGAAAACAAATATATCTATTAATAACATTATCCAGCAAGACAAGGAAAAGAAAAAAAAAATTAGTCAAACTATTTATTTCTAATAATGCTTTCAATAGGGTCCATCCCAAAGCTCTGAGAAATACTTACTTCTTTAAAAAGATCATATGAAGGACAAGGATAGCCTAAAAATCCGTCAGGGTAGGTGATACTGTCCGAGTAGTACTTGTAACTCCTCAAGTGGTTGCAAGCTATGAAGTCCCGAGTTCCTGTGAAAAGATGCCCCCAAGTTGGTTCTCCTTTTCTCTTCCCACTCAAGGAGAGAAACCCATGTCACCGGGATGCTGTGGTAATTCCTCCTCAAAAGCCTCATCTCAGTTCTTGGAGCATCAAACGTGAGGTTGGAACCTTTCTTGCTTCGGATGCGCTCACCCCAAGGAATGATTCCCTAAGGAATGTCACGGGCTCAACGGGTATAAAATGCAAACTTGAAATGCTTTGTGGAACCGACTGTGCAGCTCAGTCCAGCCCCTGCCCCTCAAAAAACACTTATTCAATCCATCTGACCGAGTTTAACAATAGAAACCAGAGCTGCCTGCAGCAGGTCTTTTGTAGGCAACAGTTTCATTACCATAACAAAAGAAATCCGAATGAAAAGTATTTAACAGTGAACTTCCTAGGGCAGTGCTGATTTGCTCCAGCTGAGGGCTTCAAAACAAAATTATTATTATTTGGGGGGTACTTAAGAAAGGGAGACTCTTAAAATTAAAGTAATGAATATATTATTTTCCTTTGTGTTGCCTGTATTTTCCTGACTTCAGGTTAAAAAGAAGACCATATACTACGCAGCTATTTCTTTGTGCTTTAATTCCCCATTATGATAACAAGTTTATTAAAAAAAAAAAGGGGGGCGAGAATGAAAAACTAATGCCTCCAGCTGCATTGAATAAAACCTGGAGTAAAAGGCTAGCGATCACAAATCAGATAATGGATTCCCAGAGTTTAAGTTGTTTGCAGTAGTGTAAGAAAGAGCTCAGATAATGTATTAAAAAATCTCCACAGCAGAAATCTTCGGGGTTTTAAATTTATTTTTTTAATCTTATGTGCAATTTAATTTTAGCAATATACATTGGAACCTTCTGATACCTAGAGATTTCATTAGAACCACGTTAAACGACAAAGAACAGTGTATTTGAGCAACTACGTGCCAATCTTTTTTTAGCTGCCTAAAAACAGGCACAGTGAGATCACTTCAATGCAACTCTGATTGTAATCTAAAACTTAACAAGGAATCGAATTAATTACTCTATCTCTGAAGAATTTCAGCCGAAGACACTCTCCCAGGAGTAGCTGTGAACATCTTTGCCCAATTCCACCAGTGCTGCTGCTGGGCAGCGAGACACAAAATGCAATGTGTTCTTAAAAGACCCTTCAAAATGTCTGGCACAGCTCCAGCAACTTTTGTTTCTGATATTGGATCCTTTAGGGGAAACACATTTTCCAGAGGCAAACCCTTTGTCTTGTTTATTTTTTAATAAGCTCTGGAAAAGTGGCGTGTTTTGAGCATTTTACCAGCTTCAGTGCAGTCTGCAGCTGGTGGATACACCAAAAGCTAATGTAAAACAGCTGAATTAAGGCAAGATAAGTGGCTACACTTTGAGGGCTTCCCCTGAATTCGTAATGCAAACAACACTTACCTTCCCAGATGCCATCGAGATCTACAATCTGTGAAATAGGGTTCTTGTCACAGCCGGGCATCTCCTCTCCTCCGTTTGGATAAAAGTCAAGATGTCCTATAGCTGGCCGTATGCCAAAACCTGGAGCATTTGAAACAGGGGTAAGCACGTTTTACATAAATGTTGTCTCATACCTGTAGCTGCTGGCTCCAAGTTTACCTGAGCATGGTGTTTCAGGACAGGAGCTGTTAGTGACTGAAATGGTGAATTTGTTCTGTTCTGCCCCAGCACAACAGCCTCGGCGAACAATCAGGACACTGAAGTGCCACAGGGCATAAATAATGCAGTGCAGTAAATAATAAATTATCAGCAGAGTAGAGCTGCATACTCACCTAAGTTGGGGACTGTGGGAGCTGAGTCTGTGTGGATAACATCAACAAATTCTGCATCAGATTTATCCAGTCTGACTTCAATTGGAGTGCCTTGAAAATAAGGTTGTGCAGGGTCCAGTCCTGAGAGAAAACAGTAGTGTTATGTATAAATAAAGAAACGTAGGTGTAGAATCATTTTACATATTGATGGTATATAATGAATGTCACAAATATAGTTGCCTATGGTTCTTATATCTAAGTAATATTGGCATTAATAAAATGAGGATGTGTGGTCTCAACTTCCAAGTGGTTTTTCTCCCAGGAAGTCACCTACGGGAAGCCTATTAAATTCCACTGCTTTACATACTTACAACAATACTGAATGCCAACACTTGGAATTAACTTTTTTTTTTTCTTTTAATTGAACCTCTCTTTAATAACACTGCTCAAACTGAGGTTACTGTGTATGCATCCCAAGGAGCTGATCCATCTGGGTGGTTTCTAGAGTCCCTTGCTTGAGAGTACTCAGAGGAATTTGTGCAGATAGCACCCCCTGCTTGGAGGTGTTGAAATGTTGAAACCTGCTTGCCTACATCAGGCTCTAGATTTTGGGAAAAACATCTAGTTTGGAAACAATGAGCTTTGCTTTTGAACCTAGCAGAAAATGGAATCAATTTGCTTCCCAAATTGCTGCAGCAATTTCAGGTGCTTGTAAAGTCTTGCAAATTGCACAGCTTTAGCTGCCTTATACTTGCATCTCTTCTTGTCCCTCAGGCAGCTTATTTTGGGTTTGCTTTTAAACTGAATTTTGTAGACTATTAGTCCACGTTTCACCCAGCCTGAAATCCCCGAGGAAAAACAACAATTGAAAAGGGTTTTGTTAACAATGCCCAAAATTGTCTTTTATCCATGAAAGGCCATTCTGCTTAATGCGCAATGCCCTTGGCACTGCTTACATGATAAGAAGCTCAAACCCACAGCTTTAACTTCTGGAAGTGCTGAACGTGTTAAAAAAATCCCTTTGCTGCGTAACAGATGTGCAAGGAAAATAATTATCACACTCCTTCCCCGGCTTAGCACAGCCCTGCTCCTTGGGGTACAGTGTGAAAGGAGCATAATATCCCAATTGCCCTGACTGTGCTGCAGCCCAGAGATGCAATCACAGTGGGATGATTCAGAATGAATGTCACAAATATAGTTGCCTATGGTTCTTACATCTAAGTAATGTAGGCTTTAATGAAATGAGGATGTGGGTTTTGTGAGGTGGCTGTGGTGGGAGGAAGGTGGCTGCAGGCACTGACCTGTGATTCTGCCGATGCCCGGCTGCCTCCGGCCGGCCTCGCCCGCAGCGTGCGCTCCCAGGCTGTGGCCAATGATGTGAACATTAGCTGGGGAGTACCCGTATTCCTCCTGACAAAACAGCAAAAAACACACATTGCCATGCCCCTTTGCATCAGCAAACAGCCACAGATTTGAAAGGGGCTGGGAAACTACTTTTAATTTGCCTGCTGGCTCAGAATCTCCTCCAGGATTTCAGCATCTCTTTGCCGCATAGTTCTGTCCAGCACAGAGATTTTCCAAACCTCCTTATTCAGCTGCTGCCCTGGTTTGGAGATTGGGATAACTCCAGACAGCTCTGTCAAGAGTCCTGAGGCGCTCTGGATCCTTCCAGAGGGCCTATTAAGGTTCACAGAATGCTTGTCTGGCTTGCAAGAATAAGCCAGGCAGGAACTCTTAGTTACACCTGGCAGGTTAAGCACCACTCAAAGCTGGAGAAGGCTATGAGATGAGAAATGCCTTCAGCCTTTTTGGACAGGAATTCAGTAGCTGCAATGCAGATGTGGAGAGTGAGAGGTGGGTCAGAGCACTGCTAGACCCAGCACGCTCTCTGGTTTTAGTTATTTATAGTTCTTTTATGGGAAATTTGTGTTGAAAGCAATTAGATTAAGAGAAGGCTTCAGACCAAGCTTCACTTGCCATGTGAAGCTGGCTGCAAAAGGAGCCACCTCCTGTGGGTTTGGGTACTGTCCACCACAGCTTTCCCTGGGGCAGCTGGTGGGTCCTGCTTGTCCCCAGCCAGTGCTGCCAGCTGGTTTTCTGGTGTTCTTGAGAGCTCATTGGTTGTCTCCATGAAAAAGAATTTTGCCAATCCATTATTTCTGCATATTTAGTTTTACATTTGTTAACATCTACAAAGTAACTCTTTGGCTGCACTATGAGAATTTCTTCTAGAATTTCCTCTCCTTAAGCTAGCAGGCCTCGCTGCTATCACATAATATTCTCCTTTTATAAAAAACATTGTGCTGTTTGTTTTCAGCACATCTGACCGTGGAGTAGAGGACAATATTTTCTGCTGGTTACATCCACAATTGTGAAAGTTCCAGAGCTGTATTTCTTTGAAATCAGTATTATAGTATAGCTTTAAGAACAGCAGTCTCTTACCTTGAGGACATTCACAAAATAAGCGATTTCAGCGCCCACGATGCGAACGTTGTTGGCTGCCTGGGTGTATGGACACCTTGCACCTCTCTGCCAGTCCACACAGATGCAGTTCACATCTTCCACAGTGAGCATCCTCTGTTTTGTAAAACAAAAGTAAAAACCTTGGTAAATACAGTATGGGATCAGTTCATGTTGGTCATTGTGGCTGGGCTACGAATTCTTGTGTGAACTCGTGTGAGAATGATTTGAAAACCAAAGCTGTAGCATGGATGTGTGCTCAGAGGGGTTTGTGTGATCACACAATGCTGCAAGAGGGTGATATGTAATGTAGTAATCATTTCAAATACCCGGAGCAGTATTTTTTACAGAAGGGAGAACAATATCAATAATGAAACGTTCAATTTTTGTTTTCAAACAAACTTGGTATGTAACACTAAATAAGAGCTCTACTTATGTACCCATTCACTTCAGTGACTTAAAAGTACTACTTTAACTCAAATTCAATTAGAATGTATTTGATAGTTAAAGTCAATAGTGGTTTTCTGATGCAGATTTGTAAGAAAGAGAATGTGTTTTTATAAGATGGTGTATAAACTGTTGGTGTTCATTTTGGATTTATGGCTGTATTTGGAAATATGTATATGCAGGCAGAGACTTTGCCACAGAATCAGAAGCTTTACTTTCTCCATTGAGCTGGATTGTTTGGCTAAAAGTATTTTGTTTTAGCAGCTGAAGTATATGACAACAACAGACAAAGGACAAAAAAGGCAATAAAAGTGTCTGTGACCATACTAGAAGTGGTAAAAATCAATTTGCAGATAGGATTGTTGCTTAATGGGAAGGAAAGCAAGTAACAGATACGCATAGGTGGATTGATGTATTCACAATCCCCTTTGCTCTGCTCTTTATTGAAAAGATTCACTGAGACCAATTTGTTTCTAAATATAAACTAAAAATATAGAGTATTGTGATAAAACACAGGCTACCATAATAGATGAAGAATTTAAGGATTTATCTCCTGCCTCTACCTCCTGTAAAATTGATCAAATGGATTTAAGAGACAAGCTGAAAAATATATTGTGAGCTATCTCATTGATTGCGAAGTTCCAGGAAACAAACCTCTATTTTAAAATGCAAAATGTAAGACAGAAAATTATAAAAGCATCAATCTGCTTCTGATACCTGAAACAAATTATTAACTGACAAATCCAACGATCATCCATAGTTTTTCTTTTATTTTGATCTAGCATCAAAAAGAAGCAGGCAGTGGGGATGCAATAAACATGAAATACCTTGATTTTAGTTTCACGTTATTCCTCATAGTGTTCTCATAAGTAAAATAGGAATACATTATTTTTAAAAATTGTATTTCTGTTAATGGTTGAAAAACCTTATCCTCAAAGCGCCATCAACTGGTATTTTGCTCTGTGCTGCATGACTAGGGGCTTTCATTAGCTCCAGCAGCAATTAAGAGCATGTTTGGAGGACTTGAGAAAACCACAAGCTGGAATTGCACTTTGCATAGGGACAGAGTTAGGAAATAATTTGTGGAATTAGCACAAAAATCAATAAAGCAGAGTGCTTTACTACATCCAGTGCTCATAGCAAGTCCTAGATTGAAAGTTTTGTTTGAAATGGTCCCCTTGAGGTCCCCTTTGGATGTACATTTTTATGTCTTTGTTGCTTTTGGCCGTGGCCAGCCCAGGTTTTCAGCCTCCTGCACTCATGGGGCAGCCCAAACCTTCCTGATAGACCTTCCACATCTAGAAACCTTCTCTTGGCTGGAGAAATAGGATGCAGGAGCTATGAGTCTGCAGTTATTTCTGCAATCACCCCAATCCCAGCCAGTATCTTACCCCAGGGCTTCTGTGCTTTTCACCAAGAAAAAGGGCACCTACTTAGTCAAATCTTTTGTCACGCACTTCACTAAAGAGAAAAGCTGAATGTAAAGCTACATATTCAATTTGGTAACAATCTGAACTAATTTTTGCTTTCTTATCACTACAAATACCATGAGAAAAAATGCTTAGAAATAGAGAAAACAGAAAATTTATATGAATGTGTTTATAAATGCAAACTAAGGGTGTCCCTGTGGTACCTACCTTGCACATCTCTGTCAACCAGTTTTCTTCTCCTTTGTCTATAAATCCATGTACAATAAATCTGGTCTTCCTGCTTGCCTTAAAATTTGAGGCCTTAATTGTCGACTTATCAACAGCAGACAGCTTCTATGTTAATGTAAATTAAAAAAAAAATTAGCATAGCTAAGAACTTAATAAACCTTTAAATCTGATTTCTGTAAATAAGTTTTCAAAATTGAAAAGACTTGAACCGTGCTTATCTGTGCAGGTGTTTAAAAGTTTTGCAATGTTGAACTCATCCGCAAGAATTCATGTGAAGGTTCATGTGAATTCAAACCAAGCTTTGACACCCATCTTAGAGCAAACAAGACTTCAGCGTGCTTTCATTTTATTTGTGGAAAAAAGTTACCCCAAAATGCTCAGTTTCCCAGTAGTTCTCAGTGGGGACCCTGCCAAGGAGCTGGGAGAGGTGTTCTTTTGAATAAAGTGGCAGTTTGGCCATTTTTAAGGAGCACAGCTGGAGTCTGTGTTTAATTACGAGTTTTGCATGTGATACACCAATGTTTAAACCACAACAGTTCTTACTTGAAAGTTAGCCATGTTGTCTCTGGTGTACAGGAGGAATTGAGTGTCTACACTCTCTGGTTTCCAGGGTAATCTGTAGATTGGCCTTTCCACAGTCCCAGACCATGGTGCATCATCTGTGAAGCACCCAAGCCTTTCATAGCAATCTTCTTTGCCTGAAGACAAAAAAAAACAAAAAAAAAAAAAAAAAAAAAAAAAAAGAAGAAAAAGAAGTGTGAATAGGCAGAGAAATGGAGCAGTCAGAACTCATAGCATGGCTTGGAGGGGTCTTTTTTTTTATTCTAGAAAATCCCACAGTTTATAGAAAGCCAAGACCAGCAGTTGCCCTTTCCTAGATCTTGAGGAGTTGCAGTTTATCCCAAGAAGAGAAGCCAACCTATTGCTCACCAACAAAGTCTTCAGAGGATTCCTTTGTGGTATCCTTGGGTACCCTCCCCCAGCTGTTGCTTTGCCCAAAGCAGAGACAGCTGATGAGTTTCTCCTAATGCCAAGCTGAAATATTGCAGATAATCAGCAATAAATTCAGACTGTGCTGAACAGCTGACTGCACATGGGAAGCCTTACAGCACACAAGCCAGTGTCTTCTGCTGAACACAAAGCTATGCCCTCATTAGATTGCCTCCCCCCTTGCCCTGTTTTTTTTTTCCCATTTCCATCACTAATAAGAGTACAAGAAAGAATTCCCTATGATTAGTAGAGCGGTGGCTTTGTTCTGAGATAGGAAACATCAGCTTTTCTTGCTCCCTCTTAGGGCAGAATTCTCAGAGTGGAGAAGAAAGACAACACTCACACTCTCATCCCATCATTCCTCTATGGAAAAGTGAACCACATTAACTTCAATAAATAAGTTTTAAGGCACCAGGGTGTAGAATAACACCTAGAAAAAAGGTGGAAAATACAGCAGGATAGAAAGGCAATACAAACACTAACCCCATATGCTTACCTTCTGCTGCGATGAGCAGAGACAGGGCAAGAATCCAAATTCCAAGCATCTGGAACAGTAGAAAAAGAAGCAGCTAGGATTTGTTAACCCACTCGTTTAGCCAGCACACTCAGCCCCCTGGTGCTGAATTTTCTCAAGGTGAACAGAGTGCCTGCTGTTTCTGCAGGATGTATCCCTGACTGCTGTGTGCCGGACACACTCTGTGCGAGTCAGCTTTGTGTTTGCTTGCTCCGTGACATATTGGGGGCCATAAATATATAAAAGCATAACTTAAATCCAGGCTGATTTTTTCCCCTTCTAATCAGATGCACAGGAGCTTCTTTAGAATTAGCATGAGGATTAGAGAACATGAGCTGCCCTTCCCCTCCATACTCCTGTGCTGTGAGAAGCCACAAGTCTGACGAGGTATAAGGAAAAAACCCCAGACCTGAACTACTTACGATGGAGTCTTGGAGTTCCTGCCACTAATGTGTGAACATTGCATGTGCTTTTATAGTCTGCTTTATCCTTGGAAAGGTTCCTAGAAAGATAGGAATATTTGTTTCAGATGATAGTTTATAGATAAACTGGCAAACAACTTTAATGGTTGGTTTCTCTGGTAACTCCAATATCCATGGACATATCTGGAATCAGTGAGCTGGATCTCACAATATGATTGGAGCTCCAGAGGCTGGTAATTCCCAGGCAGCAACTCTTCAGGAGAGGCCCATGAAAGAGAATGATATGGATCTGTGTGTCTTGTCTTGGATGGGAAGGCTTTTATTTTCGGTGTATACTTGGGGTGAAGGAGATCTACTGGGGGAGTTTTAGAGAACCACATCATTTTTAAGCTCCAGTCCTTGCCCTGTATCAAGTGACTTCAGATGTGAAATGCTCCTGTGTTTTCTGGGTCTTTTGGTTAAGGCTTATCCCTTTTGGAAAACTCTCAGTGGGCTTGGGACATTCTTTTCATAGTGAAAGAGTCTGACCTTCTCCAGGCATCCCTTTAATTTCCTTGCTGAATGAAGTAGATGTAGGACAGTTGTGTAACCACTGGGATCTTTTCTGTACTACCCATGAAACCCAGGTTTGAGAAAAGTTCTGAGAGATTAACTGAGATTAACAGTTGTGTAACCACTGGGATCCTTTCTATACTACCCATGAAACCCAAGCTTTGAGAAAAATTCTGAGATTAACTGAGATTAACAATTGTGTAACCACTGGGATCCTTTCTGTACTACCCATGAAACCCAAACTTTGAGAAAAATTCTGAGAGATTAACTGAGATTAGCAATTGTGTAACAACTGGGATCCTTTCTGTACTACCCACAAAACCCAAGATTTGAGAAAAATTCTGAGAGAATAACTGAGAACAAACACACTGGAAATATATACAAATGACACACAGAATTCCCCCAGACGCGGGGATGTGGCTGGAATGTTACAAAGCTCTGTAGATTGTCCTAGTAGAAACACAACTAAAAGGTGAAAAGCAGCCTGTGCAAAATGCACAAGACTAGGTCTGGCAACCCCTTGGACCTGTTTGTCTCTTGGAGAAGGCCCTAAGTGAGCTCAAGAAGAAATGACACCTGAGCTGCCTCCACTTAGAGAGTTTCATCAGCTTGGCTCTGCTTTATGACCTTACATGTTTGCAGAGTTGATGTTCCCTGATCTCCACCTCTGAGAATGACCAAATGGATACCAGGTGTTCCACTGCTATCATCAGTGATAATGGAGTTTATTTCTTTAAACAGCTGCCTTTTATTTTTATTAAGATACCACCCTTGATACCGATTTAGAGCTCAGTGCTCCTGTCTTTAGTTGAAGTGGGATTTTGGTTTGTAAATAGGTTTGTGTCAGTGGAATCAGCACATGTCCCAGTGCACTGACAAGATTTAACACTTGTTCAAAATGTGGGGGGAATTTTTTCCCACTTAATTTAAGAGCTGATGGAAAAGATTTAAGTTAGGATTTTATCCATTAGTCTGCTGCTCTTACTCAATACTGTAATAATACAGGAGATGCTCTGGTCCTTGTGGTCCCACACTTGGGGGCTTTGGAAGGAGGATGGATTTTAAGAAAAGAAAAAAAAAGGTAATAAATTAAGGCACAGCTATGCTTCTCCAGTCCTGAAGAAGGTGTAGTCTGGAATAGGAAGCAGGCAGAGGAGAGGACTGGATTTCTGGTGTTCAGGATGCTGTGGCTCTCTCTTGGGACACTGTGGAGCTTCCCAGCATTGTTCACTTTTCCTTGCCATGTGTCAGTTGACTTGCAGGACTCAGAACTGCAGGTCTCTCTGGCTGAACCTCAGTCTTGTGTTTAATTATGCTTTTAATGTTTTTACACTTGTGTTTAATCAGGGATACAACAGGACTGGGGTTTTTCTTTAAAAACTCTCATTCAGAAGTCCATACTCATAAATGTTTTCTCATAGTATTTCTGCCCCTATTTCTTAGAACTTTATCTGCCCAAGTGCTTGTGTGTCATTTATCAAACATGGGGGAATGGGAGTAAATAAACTATTAACTCCTTCTTCATTAGCTCAGAGTTTGGGTTTTATACTTGGAGAAATATCCACTGCCTTGGTTGCTTACAGCTGCAGGAGGCTCACTCATGCTGCGCTTTGCAAAGCAGTAATGGTCATTTTAAATGTGAAATGGTCAGTCCCAGGTTTTGCAAACCTGGTTACTCAGAGTTTCTCTTCAGGACTCTCAGTGGCCACTGCAAATGTTTGTGTTCGAAATTAAACAGCATCCAGGAGCTGGGATTCAGTGTTCAGCTCCTTCCAAAGTGGGGAGCACTTGAGGTTTGCCTTGTCTGCCTTTCCAGGCAGGTGCAGTACAAAGGGCTGTGCTCACCTGCTGCAGGAATCACCTTGTGCTGCTCCTGGTGCTGCTCCTGCCCCATGCCAGAGTGTCCTCTGGGGGCAGGGCTCCTGTGTGGGGCTGCAAAACCCTCAACAGCAGCACAGGCTGCAGAATGGAGGTGTTCCAGACCTGCAGGGGCGCTCTGAGGAAATATTGCCTTGAGAGTGTTTGATAATGTCCCAGATTTATCTACCAGTGTGGTGGGACTCAGTTCTTGCCTTGAGAACAGGCACAGTGAGACTGTGCAGTGTTTGAAATGGATTTTAATATATGTGATTTCTGGCTGCTCCATAGTTACAAGCACAACAAACGCGGCTCAAACATGAGAAACACTGATATGTGTGTTTGCAAAGAACTAAAAAAAAAACCAATGGGAACAACAAATTTTTTTTTAAGTTGCTTTAATTGTGTTTTGTGCCGAGATCTCCATGCACAAGACTGAGGGTTTACTCAGCTGCTATGTCCAGACCTTGGGGACCTCTAGCAAGGTGTAAGTAACTGAGGCTCTCCATATGCCACAGTTCCATGGCCACAAAGAGTTGACCTAGGAAGAAAAACAAAATAAGCTTGAATACAAATTTATCTCTTTTTGCCCAATGAAAAATGAAAGGGTGCAAGCTGTCACCTTGAGGGCTGTCAGTCCAACCCATAATCCCACTGAAGGCTTCCTAATAGCCTGCTGCAAAGATTATTAATATCTGCTATGAATTTCCTTCTTTTGGGGACCAGCTGTAAAATTTGAGGTTTAATATCCTTTATCTTGGTTTGTAATTGTTTTGCTGTGGAAAAGCTAAACATTTCACATTATTTATTGCTGTATTCTTTCCCAGACAGTTATTCCCTCGTGCATAGTCAAACATCTGATTTTTCTGATTATTTTCTGTCTAAAGTGCAATGCCTTGTATTTTCCCTTATTGAAAATCATATTGTTGATTACAAACCATGTGTCAAATTTAAGACCATTTCTCCATCTTTTCTCACAGGGTTTTCTCTTGCCTTCTGACCTCTAAATGGGATACACTCACCTATGCCCATCTGCTCCATGTATTATATTGACTGTTTCTGCTCCCAGTCTTGCCCAGAGCAGAGAGAATATGGCTTTGTTCCAGCGAAATTCAATTTTTGTAGTATTTTTGGGGTTGATTTCAACATCAAGATACTGTGTGTAAACATCATCTTGAGAGAGGTCTCCACTGCAAATAGAAGGAAAAATGGCATCACTAAGTTTAAAAATGGTATCACTAAGTTCAGAGATCAGTGAAATAAATCACATCCTCCACATATTTTCAGGTTTTCCCTTTTTTTACAATAGGAATTTGCATTTTTGGTGTTCTTTGTAAGAGCACAGGGCACTGGACCAGGGCTCTGAATGAGGAGAGGATGAAAAGCAGTACAGAACATTTAAATGTGCCTGTAGCACGAGGCCATGGGGAGGTGACAAGAGTGAGACTGGGGCTGCCCCCAGAGCCCCTGTGTGCTGACTTTGCAGGGATCACTCACCTAGAGTTCAGAAACACAGAACTCATGGAAATGGAGATGCCTTCCACTTCCTTTTCACAACAATCCATCTGCCCTCATGGTTGTTACTTAAGTAATAACTTCCCTATCTGATGTGAAGCAGAATATTTGCAATGCAGGATGAGTCTTAACACTGCTTAAATGTGTGGAAATATGTAGATTAATGCTAGCAGCATTAAATACTGCAGAAAAATATTAATTTAACTTACCTGGCAACTTCATATTCTTTTGAGTTCCCCTGTGTGTTGTAGTAAACCAGGTTTATGTCTCCCCTCGTTTTCTTTACACCAGACAATTTGACAAATACTTTTTGTCTCCAAGCTGCATAAATAAAAACAAAAAATAAATCCAGACTATCACTGGTGAGCTTGACTGCTACACTGCACAAGCCATGTAGCATTTTCTGTCAGGCTATTAGCAGTTATTTATAGAAGCAGCACAGGTGCAGGGCTGTAAATCACATCAAGGCACTTTTCAAACTTGAGAACGACGGTGACAAACCTTCCCCACTTACTAGCAAAAGGCTCATCTGCTGCTGTATTTAAAAAATACTTTTGGTCTACCCTCTTCAATTTTTCTGGGAATCTGTCAGCATAGTGCCCCATCATTGGACATCCCTCCTGTGGACACGGGAAACAGTTTCCCTAAGGAAAATAAGAGCATCAGTTAAAGAGGAATATTATGAAATTAAGGCTCCAGATGCTGTTCTAAACTTGCAAAGCTGTGGCAGTACTGTGTTTTTTCATAACTTAACACCAGAACCTGACAAACTTGTTTTAGATAATGGCTCCTGCACCCAAGAGGGTGCAGAATGAGCAGGTTTGGTAATAATGAGCCTGTGTATGGTAATACCCTGAAATCTGTTAGCTCAAATGCTTTTCAGTTAGATTCTAGTGCAAAATACAGGCCAGTTTTACCCTCCTAGTCAAGGGGGACTTGCCTGCACTCACAAATGGGGGAAAATGAAAGGAGCAACGTTCATAAACGTGTTTAGGTGCTCTAATCTGTGCCCAATGCAAACTAGAGAGTCTGGAGGCTCTAAATGTAGGAATTAGTAGGATACATCTAGCTAACTTGTGTTCTCTTTGCATAAAGGCTTGGGGTGGGAATTCCATGAGCTTTCATTTCTGTGCCCAATATTTTGGTGACACCATTTTATGCTCCAGGACTCCTTTTCCAGGGTGGAATAGTGGAACTGCTGTGGCTGTGCTTCCTCCCACCCAGCCACTCCATGGGACCCCAGCCACCAGCATCCAAGTGCTGGCTGCTCCAGAGACCTGGAACATTTGCTTTGCACCCCAGCCCTTCCTGGGCTGAAATACTTACTTTCTGAAAGGCTTCATAGGAGTCACAGGGATATGCAAGGTAACCAGTGGGGTAGAGGATACTTGCAAAATAAAACTCGTGGCTGCGTGAGTGGTGGCACCCCCCAAAGAGTGTAGCATCTGTTAGAAAAAAGGTTTAAAGTGTATGAGCTTTGATAAAACAACCTCCCCTTATCTTCTGCAAGAGTTGCCCTTGTCTCACCATGGAAACAGCTCAGGCACACAACAGAACACCAGCATGGGCCTGTAATAATTTCTTTTTTGGTCTGAATTTCTAGTTGCAGGAGAAATTGTTGGTTTTTTGTGTTTTTTTTTTCTGGAGTATGATGTACCATTATCCTAAGATTTCAAGTGAGGTGCATTGGTTTGCTATGATGTAACAGTTCCTTTTAAGAAGACAGCCATATATACATACATACACATACATACATACATACATATATATATATACACACACAGACATATATATACACATATACACACACACATTATATATACATTTTTTTAATATATTTTTTTAATGAGATGTCATAGCAAGATACCATTTGTTACAGTTTTAAGGGCTTAACAGAGCATGGAGAATCCACCAAACTGTCCAAAATCTCCGAAAATAGAGAAGTCTCATGTTCAGAGGTGAGGCATGTACAGTGCCTGGAAACACTCAGTGCTTTTACCTAATTCATGCCTTAGAGGTGTTGGATGCCCTTTCCAGCACCTGCAGGAAACCAGAGGTGGTGCTGTCATGCTGCTGATTTGGCCTTTCTCAGCCTGGAAAGTCTCCTGCTGGGGTTGTGTGGACCTGCAGACCCCCTGCTTTCTGCCTTTTTGGGGTTTGCATCTGATTTCAAATTACAGGAGCAGAGCTTAGCTGTGCATGACACCTCCTTTCCCTGCAGAGTTCTCTGTGGAACACTGTTCTGTTCCAGCCTTTGTTGTTTCTTACTTCTTTTTTAACATAGGAGTAAACAGGCAAAAAGCAATTTTGTTCCTGTTTTCTCCCAAACAATGGGCAATTTTCACCGTTCCATGTTTCAGAGCTGAACAAAAATAAAATATTAAGTGTGTTGGAATTGCATGTTTACCTGCAATGATGGCTTCAAAATCACTTTGTTTCATCTCTGGAATCAAATCAGCGCATCCTGGCATCACAGTTCCTCCGTTTGGGTAAAAGTCCAGGTGCCCAGTGGTGTTATACATCCCAAACCCTGAGACATGCATGGGAAGGTGTCAGTGCCTTGGTGCCCATCCCTGCAGGTGCCCCCTGGCACAGGAGCACTCACCTGCTGCAGGGAAGTGAGCAGCATTGCTGTGGATCACATCAACAAAGTTGGCATCTGTAGGATCCAGTCTCACCTCGGGGGGAGTACCTTCAAAATAGGGCCCAGCAGGGTCTAAACCTAAAAAAAAACCCCAAAATTTATTGGTTGAGAGAGAGAGAGAAGTGTTGCACACATTAACATATCTTTCACCAACTCATGAAATCAGATGTTTAGTTTTGCAAAAGGCAAGCCCAATAATGATGTGAATTCCGAGCTATTTGATATGAATTCCAAGCTATTTTTATAGTGTTGGAATTGCATGTTTACCTGCAATGATGGTTTCAAAATCACTTTGTTGATTAAAAAAAAAAAAGCCAATAATGTGATTTTGTGAACTTTCTGAAAACTTATTCCAAGAGAAGTAAAATTTTTTTTTCAATAGATTATATAATGGTATATTACTAGGAAGGAGGCATTTATTACTCATAGACTTATTACTGGGCTCTAAAGCTGCAAATAGGGAAAACTAAGGGTTCTTGTTGCTTTGTCTTTGGCTTGATGTAACCCAGTGAATGATGGTAATGCTACAAACATGTTAGCTATGCTTGTCCTTCCATTAGAGAGTACTCCTAAACACAGAAAGAAGTTGTAATAATTACCCTGTTTCTGAGAAGCAGAAATTTGGTCTGCTCTCATCACAGGTATCTCCAGCACTGCCAATAATTTAATTCCAGTCTACAGACCAATGTGCTGCAAGTTTTTCCCTTTAAACACACACTGCCAGCTCTGCATCTTGGTGAGCAGAGTTTTCCATTACCTGTTATCCGTCGGATGCCTCGGATCCTTCGTCCTGCCTCTCCTGCAGTGTGTGCTCCCAGGCTGTGGCCAATTAAATGGATTTCATAAGGGGAGTACCCGAACATTTTCTGACCATTAAAGTGGTGGTGGTGGTGGTAGGAGATAAGAACACAGGCTTTGAATAACAAGCAAAGAGAAGGTCTGACATTATGGGCCTCTGGGAACATCTAGGCCAACTTTCTGCATAGCAAACAGAGGGGGAGTTCCTTGAGTTAATTGCTGTTTAAATTACACTAAGAATTGAGAGAGAGATGATCCCATCTGGAATTTTACATGCATAGTGATGAAGGGTTCACTGCTGTAGTGTTGGCATATGCTTGCTGTATTCCATTATCCTGTGTGACAAAATATGGATCATCTTTCCCATTTGGATCAATGCCTAATGTCATCTTCCATAAAAATGATCTTATTTTTTCGTTATTTATTCTACTTTGCAGCTCTTTTTTTTTTTTTGGCGACATGTCTATTCTCCATGTCTATTTAGAATATGTGATCATATAAAGAATAAGATTTTCACTGCCAAGCTCAGGTGGGGTGACATCCATTCTCCACTTAGCCCGGTCTCAGCTGCGCAAGGTCTCAAGATGTTGTACAAGCTGTACAACATCTCACTGCTGAGATATTTCGCTTGCATTGAAGGTGGAAAGAGAGACAGAGGAGACACATTCATTGAGTTTTGTAGCAACCAAAACCAACAAAATTGCTAATTGCTTCCATTTTTTACATTAAGTTTTGTAATGTGTGTACCAGAATTAAAGCAGATCTGGAGAATGGGCTTGTCTGCCTTTATTGTTAGGTGTCAGATACCTCTGAGAACATTTTACTGCAGTGCTTAGATTTACAAAGCAGCTGAACCTTTCTGACAATGACTCCAGAAATTTTTAAGTTAGGGAAAAGACAAGGAAGTCTAAGCATCATTTATGCATTTTTGTAAGGGAAGAAAGGGTGCCCTAGACTGCACATGATGCAGAAACAGACACAGTAAATAAGAAAATGAACACATCTTCAAATGACCTGATATTTACACATAGAGGAGAAAGATCCAGAAGCTAAATGTGTGAGGCTACACATGATTTTCATGGGAAGGAACAGTAGATTTTGGTAAAGTGTTCTTTGAGCCTCAGGTTCTTGCAAGGTTGGCACTTTGCCTCATGGGCTCTGAACTTCCTCTTGCTGCACTTTAAGATGAACAACTCCTGGCCAGGGCCAAGTCCAGTGCCAGGCAAAATTCTGATTTTCAGCTGCTCCAAGTACCCCTGAGTGTTTCTGAAATCAGTGGGAAATGCTGCTGCACAAACCTTGCAAGTGTTCTGCACTCTGTGTGCAGAAGTGAACACCTGCCTTTGGGAGCACAAGGCTCACAGCCAGGAGGAAGCTGCACAGTTTATGGTGCCTGCAGACAGCAAACATGGAATTATTAAGTAAGGCAGCTCGTTTTGGTGGTGCTAAGCTGAGATATTAATGCACTTCTGGCACGGGTATATAATGCTGGGGAACTCTGGTTAGTGCTGAACTCGCCTCATTTCCGCGGAATGCTGGCTTGCCTGTAACATCATATGGAGATGTTGCCACCTACTGTCTCTAATTAATAGGCACATCTCCTCGGTCTCAGCTTCTTCTGAGTCCTTTGAGGCTGCGAGAAGTCCTCACAGGGCTGGTAATTAGTATAATTATCTGGATCTCAGCTGTACAGCCCTGCCTGACCGTACTGGCCAAGGTTCAAACCCAAGGCAGCAGTGTCACAGCCGCAGCACTGCAGTGAGGAATGGCAGGAGGTGCAGCAGGGAATTGCAGCAGGGTCCTTTACCTGCAGAGCTGTTATGAAATAATAAAGGTGAAGGGTCCTTTACCTGCAGAGTTGCTATGAAATAAGCAACCTCAGCCCCCAGCACGCGGATGTTGTTCACTGCACTGACGTAGGTGCCTTTTGCTCCCTCTTTCCAATCCACAGCAATGCAGTTGATGTTTTCCACCTCCAGTAATAACTGACGTGGGAATACACAAAGCAAAGTATTTAAAGAAAGAAAATAACAATCAGAGATTCAACTTCAACTGGACTAAGGATTAAAATGTAACATAGTAATGAAGTTTCTCATTCTTTACTAAAAGGGACTCCTCACTGTAGCCTGTACCACACTGAAACAACTCTTCTTACAAGACAGAATGTAACAAGCCATTCCTCAAAAAAATATCAATTATGAAAACTGTAATAAAAATATTTTACTTTATAAACAATTTCTATATTTAAAATGCTTCTGAAATGCCATACAGCTGTTCTGTAGAATCTGTGTACAGTATTGTGGCTTTCTTTGAGGGATGTTGGCAGTTTAACTGAATTGTATAAGAAGTATACTGTCTTATTTACCAACTGGGATTAAAACTGTCAAAGTCATGTCAGGCTCAAAAAAATTTGGAGGAGAGAAGAAAGGTTCTATTTCAGCAAAGAAAGCATTGGTCACTTTGGTACTGGGCACAGTCCAGCAGAGATAGTGATTTTTCCAGTGGAAGAATCATGTTAGTCTGCAGTTACAGTTTTCTGTGAATAAGGTTCATTTAAGGTTTGAGATAGAACAAGGAGTGGTAACAAAAATGAATCCATGAAAAACAGCCAAAGGTGAATGGCAAGGAAAGCAGAAGTGAAACTATAACGCATCCTGGACTCACTCCTCTCCTGTGGGGACCATAAGTTTGTAGTGTAGAGAGCCAGAAAGAATTGCTGCTTCTTTTAAATTGAAAAAAAAACAGAAAAAGGAAATTTAGTATTTCAGATTAAAAGTGTTGATAGATTTGTGAACAGAAGTAGTGCTGTCAATTTGTGACTTGGTATCCAGTGGTGTCTTTTCCCAGCTTGGCCTTTTCCCTGCCAGCACAGAAGCAGCAGCAGGTAGAGCAGATCTTGCTTGTCTGCCAGAGCCAAGCTACACTCTGCTGGTTTTGTGGGAGCTTCCACATTTCATATTTGAAATGGTTTTTCCACCAGATTCTCTAATCAAACAAAAAGCAAAAATTTTGGTAGTGTTCTTATGTTTGTTTGGGTTTTGTTGTTGTTTAGGTTGGTTTTGTTTTTCTCTAAGAACAAATAGTGGCGAGCCAGGGTTGTATTTATAGACTGTAACTTGAGCTTTACAGTCAGGAGGGCCCTTGGACTGAAGGAAGGCTCAGCTGCTGCCCGTGGGAGCAGCTGTGATTTGGTGTCTGCACATGGGTTAGAGGCTGGGGACAGCTCTGCTCAGTTATTGCCTTGATCTGATCTGCAGGGTTTGCAAATGGAAACTCTAGAGGAAAACAGTGTCAGAGAGGACCAAGGGACCTTGATATGCTGCATCTTCCCGAGTGGGAGCACTGGTGTGTGTGAAATTTAATTCTAGGTTTGTATCTTCTGCTGCCTAATGAACTGTAAAATGCATGGTGGGCATTAACGCCTAAAGGATACCGAGAGAGCTCAAGGGAACCAGAGCACAGTGTCTCATACCAAGCACATTTCCACCACCCAGCCTGTTTTTCCAGTGCTGCCAAATCCATGAATGATGAAGGAGGTTTTCCTATGTGAGGAAAAATGTGACTTCTGGATGGTCGAGGAGTTTATCGCCGAGATCACCTATAGGTTAAAAAAAATAAAAGGTTTTATCTGTTCCTACTTTCAAACATTAAAAAAAGTCAGCTAGGTCAGAGCCTCAGGACTAAAGGGACTCTACTTTGACACGACAAAGTCTGTGGTTTTTGGAACTCAGGGACCAAAAATCTCATCTTTCTCAGTTCCACTAAGGTTTCCACAGAAATGGAGCTCTTGTGGTTTTTGCTGCTCCCATCACTCTGCATGAAGGACACTCTTTTGCAGAATATGAAGCAACCTAAAAGTGCCACATGGTCACAGGGTGTCTCTTGGCCTGAGGTGATGAGTTTCTGCAGGGAGCAGCCCACCAGCTCCAAAATTCCTGCTCCAGCTTGTCCTTTGCTGACCTGACCTTTGGCTTCAGTGCTGCTCTGCTTCCAAGCTGCAGCCTGTTTTCCTCATTAGCCACTCCAGAAAAGCTGGAAGAGCTTCATGCAAGGGCTGCATGCAGCAGGGGTGGGGCTGATCTTCACACACTGCTGCAAGCTACTTAATTATCTATTTTTTCTTGAGAATGTTATCTGTCTGTATTGTTTTCAGACAAATACAGGGGCTGTGATGTGAGCTCAGGGAGTTTGGGTGTGGAAGGGCTGTGTCCTAGATCATAGATATGCTAAAGTTTAATGGGAAGTAGTGGAAGCTGTATTTTGATTTATTTTATCAGCACCAGAAGTGCTGAGCAACCTGCTGCTGAGTGTATCCCATGTACTTCAACCTTCCTCAGAGACTTAAATACATGCAAAAGGTAGCCTGCCATAACCTGTATCCTAAATTTCAAGAAAATACCAGGAAACTTCTTCACTCATAACAATTTTTTTTTGTTTTACCCCAAAGTATATTCATTAGTGTACCTTCAAACCAACTTCTGATTCTGACTTGTTCGCCTATGGTGACTGACACAGACTTCGTAACAAGTTAAACAAACGTTTTCAGGTTCAGTCAGCTTTTGATGTTAAAAATAAATGTCACCTGTGAGTTGTTTCCTGTTTCTCTGGTGTAGAGAGAGAAGCTGATGTTCATCTCTTCTGGGGGATCAGGCAAACCTGTCAGAAGCCTCCCTGGTACCCCAGACCAGGGTGGGTCATCTGTGAAACAGCCAAGCCTGGGGTAGCAAACTTCTTTACCTAGAGCAGAAGAAACAACTTGTTTATATAAATGACTCTCTTGCTTGATGACGTGTTTGAGACTAAAGCAGTTTGAAGAACAAAAAACTAAGGGTTTAATTTCATGATTGACTTTGAAATTAATTTTTTAAAGGTCATTTATATGTCCTTTGTGCGTATTGCCTCAAGTGGGAACACAAGCAGAGCTAAATAAACCAAGTAAAGGAGGATAAACCAAGTAAAGACACACACAGTGTTTTCACACCACTTTCTAGGCTTGTAAAAGATTCAGTTCCTTTTAAAAACAGCCTAGTAAGAAATGCTTTTTAGAGTTCCTCCTGCATACCTTCTACTCCAAAGCATTGTGTCTCTGTCATGTGAATGAAGGTAACCTTGTACAAAGAATGATGTATTTCCTTCAATATAGTAGTTTTTTCTAGATCAAGTGGGTCTTGTGCTCACTTACACTCATCTTTTATGCTTTAGCACTGGTGTGCTGAGCACCCTGTTGCTGGTCAGTTCTTTGTATAGAGCGGCAATATAAAAACAAATCTTGCATTGCCTTGATAGAAACAGGACATGCAACTCTGAATTTCTCTGTGGATTTTCAGCACAGAGTTATGTCTTGTGCACTCTTAAAAATAAATTTTAAACATAGCAGAGCCTTTTAGCATTAGTTCCATGCACCATAACAGACATTGCCCTACAATGACCCACAAATCATACCATAATTTCAATGGAAAGGAAAATAACAATTATCATCTGCTATGTACCACTTCATCTGAATTCAGTTTCTAGTGGCAGTATTTAAAGATACAATTTCTCACCTGCTACTGTGCCAAGGAGATAAAATGCAACAATCCACATTCCAACAACCTAAAGCAAATTGAATACAAAGGTTAAGCAGTTTATTTCCAGTGTTTAGTCCTTTTTAAAAGAGTGTAACACAAAGAGAAATGCGAAGAACCTGAAGAGGAATAGCCTCACGCATTGGTCTGTGCATATCAGCCAGAAGGAGGCCTGGGGGTCCTGGCAGACACCAACTGACCATAAAACAATGTGCCCCACAGCCAGCAGCATCCTGGGCTGCTTGAGGGGCAGTGTTCCCAGCAGGATGAGGGAAGGGATGTGGATGCCATGGCACACAGAGAGAGGAGCGGCAAGCATTTCTCACAGCGGCTTGTGGGCATTTTTAAAGAGTTGTAAGGATGTGATAACTTGTTAAGTATGAACAATGGGCAAGTGGTGTTTTTCTACTTGTCTGTCTCTTCTCCTCAAAGACAGTGTGTGAAGAAGATGTTTTTGTTAGTTAGCCAATCAAATAGAATCTATCATATCACTCTATAAAAACTGCGCAGTTCTCTTTAAGAAACCTTCTTTACTCTTTACTGCCTCCCACCCGTTCCTGTGTCATTCTCAGCACAAGAGTTACAAAGGGATCCTTCCCCACCACTCAGATTTGCTGTTCACTGCATTTCTTGCACAGACAATGCTGACTGCTGCTGGAGTCAATCAGATCACAGCATCCTGATTCTTTTTCCAGCTCTGGTGGGAGAGGTGAGGTACAACAAGCACAACGGTGCAAATAACTTGTTGAAGTCTGCACTCTTGGCAGCTTAGGCTCCTCAATGCAAGAAAAACTTTGATCAGATTCCTTTCCTGTACACTTTCCTTACTGGTCTTTTCCATGGCAGAACTTCCATTAATTTCACCTCTTCCCCTCTCGTTTGCCTCAGTCACAATTTCCTCTTCTAGGTTCCTATGGCACCCACATCCCAATTCCAACATACTGCTTTACTTTTAAACCAAATATATGAGTTGGCACCCCTGGTGACTGGGATAGCTCATTAGAAATATTAAGAAAAAGTGGTAAAATGTGTATTTATAATCTCACTATGTGCATAGCACTCTCCCAGGGATGTTTTTACACATGTGAGAAAGTCAGAAACACAACACCCCAGAGGTCCCTGACACTACAAAATGCTTTCAGAAACAAAGAAGAAACAATTGGGAATTTTACAGAATTTGTCCTTGAAGCCTGTGACACGTGTCAACAGGAGGAATGTGTGATTCACCTCTGGGCTTGTTTTTGATGGAAGTGGGATTACCTGGCTGTAATGACATGGTTTCCTAACAAAGCCAAACAGGATAGGTCAGAGCACTCTCTAATAAACTCTGAAGTCCCTGTTTGGTAAGAGCTTGTTTTGTTTGTGTGTTAGGGCAGAGGAGTGAGGATGAATATCTCAGCAGTGAGCAGGAGCTGCAAACTGCAGAGCTGAGAGGAATCATGAAATTTCCTCAGAAATACAGATCTGATCCTAAATCTCATCTATTGATGTAGTTACCACAGAGGAAAAGTATCTCCTCGAGGAGAGTGGAAAGCAGAGAGGAAGTCTGGCACTAAAAGAGGAGGGAAAAGGATCAGGAGCTATTCTAAGCAGCTGGTGAAGGGCAGGAGCAGAGAGGTCCCAGCTGTTAGCCAAAAGCAGCAGCTCCATTCAGCTGGAATGTCTGTCAAGGTGCCCATCATCCTGATGAGAACCTGATGACAGTGCAGGAAAATCACAGCTGATGTGGCTCATCAAATGAATTGGAGAGCTCCACAGGATTTCTTAATATTAATGCACAGCCCTCACACCCAGGAGATGGTCAGTCCCTGTCAGGAACACTACAGCAGGAGGGAGAGTAGAATTTCTTTTCAGACCCAAAATCCGAAAGGCAAATAATGATTTAAGGAGATGTGGGAGATGATTGCCAAATAAAAGTGATCAGTAATTTCCTTCAAAGGATCTTCCTCTGAAGGCAGAAAATAGAAATGTACATGTGGCCAGGGAAATCAAAGGAGTAGCAGAAATTTTATCATCTGTGGAATGTTGAGACATTCGGTAATTAAGAGAGCTGTAGTTTAGGTAGAAGATAATTTTTTAGTGAGAAGCCTTTCTGTATCAGCCTACGTTAATGACAAAAAGATTGCAAAGAGGTTAAAAAACTATGCAAAAAGAGTTCAGGCAGCATGCAATTTGAACATTCTTTCACTGGGCATTTGGGAGGCGTAGTGCTGAACAAGAGGAACTGGAAGGACTTGTTTGTGAATGAGAGCTCAGCCTACCCAGGGCTGCTGGCAGGAGGCTGCTCTGTGCTGAGCTCAGGTACCATCTCCATGCACAGAAAACATGCAAAACCTGCACTAAATATTCCTAAATTGATGTTCAGCCTAGAAAAAAAAAAATTGCAAATATTCCTAGCCTGCCATCCTATCATATTAAAGCTCCACTGGAGCAGTGGTGGCTCCTCACAACAGGACATCAAGTCACCTTCAGGACACTGTTGCTCAATCAGTGACTCATGGGCCACAGCTGGGGCTGGGGAGATATGAGAAAGTCTGCATAATGACTGTCTGCAGTGTATTTTTAAGTCCCACACATGTACCCACACACCTTCCTGAGGACATGCACACAAGCAGGCCCACAGAGCCTCAATGAGAAGAAAGGACAAATCTCAGGAGTTCTCTTTATCAGCATCTTAACCCAATGATTTCATTGCCATAAATACATTTCTTTAAAAATCTTAAACAACCTTTGTTATGTATTGAATTGCTAAGAATTTTACTCACCATTCTCTTATAACCCTTGTTATCTCTTTTTCTGGTGGGCAGGATACAAAAAATGGATGCTGTTTTCTTTAATGAAAATTAGAGAACTTTATGCTGAAAAAAAGTAATAGAAAATAAATTAAAAATCTGTGGGTAACTTGGTAAAGTGGAAGAAATTAGAAGAAAATGGGGGCAAAAAAGAGCAATATTGGTAACTGGGAATTAATGGCAAAAAGTTACACAGATTTCATAGGGAAAATAACAATGTCAACATGTATAATTTATGGGCATTGGAATTAAGGAAAAATATTTGGTGCATGAAAGAATTAAGAAGATACAAATTTTTTTGTCTATCTTTACCAAAACCAGGTGAAATTCACAGCAGGAGAAAAAAGGATTCGCAGTGATTTTCTGTTCAGACAAATGTCTTAGATCTGGTGTAGAATAGCTGTTGGAGCTGGAAATTCAAAAATCATTGGACTTCAGTAACTCATAGCTGAGATTCTTTATAAAAAGAAATTATCAAAAAAACTATTGGTAATTTTTTTAAAAGGTTATTGATTTGTAAGAAAAGTCTAGACACAGAATTTGAAGGAAATTAATATTATATGAGGTAAAAAACTAGGATGAATGACCTGAGGAATGTCAGACCTGTGGAATTTCAGTCCAGCATCAACCTGAGGCAGAGTAATGAAATTCTCCACAGGGGAGTTTCTCCACTCACTCATGAAAGAAAAATTGTGAAGAACTCTTAAAAGATTAAGCTGTACAATTGAATTCGCTTACATGACATGACAAACTAACTGACAGTCTTATAAGATCAACATTTTAAGCCACATGACACTCAGATTTTAGGAAGATCTCTGCCACTTGATATTTTGATTAAGAAAGTGGAATTATAAACATGCAATACTACAACAGTTAAGTAGATTAAAATTAAACGCATGGATTAAGTAGATTAAAAATTGAGTAATTATTGCATTTCAGGCTTTAGTTGGAAGAACTAGAAGGCAGCTCCTGGGTTTACAAGCACAGTTCTTGCTGCGGTGAACCATCATGTCATATAACATATAATGTCATACATCATATCATTATCATATCATATCTCAGAGCTTACCACGATCTGGATGTGATTTTGGGTTTTTAGCTTTTTAGCTTTAGGATTTTTTTTAACTCATTACTCAGGCTGGATCATCACTGACAAAGGTTTTAGAGGAATCAGTTTCTGGCATTACACTGAATGCCAGCTTTCAGCACTGATGTTAACTGGACATGAGCTCAGACTGAAACAACGCTGACATCCAGGCTAAAGTGTAGTAAAAAAGTACAGTTTTTGGATGTAGGATTGTTTTAGGAGTTTGGGGAATTAAATGCTGTCACACTGCATAGCATGTTTGCAGATCTCAGGTGAACATCTGAGGAAGCAGAGAACATCTTTGCAGTTCTGTCTTTGCTTGATTTCTTTCTTATTTTTCAGCAGTTTGGCTCAGCATTCTGTTAAAATTGTAAATCAATACAAAGGAGGAGAACCCATCCAGAGTTTAACATATAAGCTTTGGATATAGGAGATGTAGGTTAAATTTCTTGTTCTCCCAGCAAATTCTTGCATGGCTTTGAGTGCGAGGCGTTTAGAGAGCTACTTGCACACCCAAGTATTGAACATTACTTTAAATGGTAAAATAAAGAAAATGAAAAAAGATTACAATAGTAACTTTAGGCCTCATAATGGGTATCATGTACATATTTATCCTTTGTTATATATGTGACTACCTGAAAGTACAATATGATTTTTAGTTGTTTATTTGAATGTAATTTTGTTGTTCAGCCCACTCTGTACAAGCACAGAAAGAATACAATTTTTCCTAGGCACAGCCCACTATTAGTGGCTCAAGCACACTACCTGAGCAGACTATTAAATAACTATCAAATACTCAAAACTGGTGTGCAGAGTACTGAGGAAAATGCTGGTGGTATGGTGTGCTAACTCAGGTAGCAGAGTAATTGGCATAATTGTTAAAGACTTAATTTCATCTCCAGCTCCTCCCCATGGACCCAATGCAGGGCTCTGGATGAAGGTTCTGAAACTGGTTCAGTACAAATGAGCAAAAACAAGTAAAAATCATCTTGGCATTTCCTGCTTGCTCACCAGCTTTTAGGTACAGTGTAGTTCTGCAGGAGGATACTGGCCTTAATTGAACCCACAAATTTAATATCAGAGAAATCAATTTTGTAGCAGAGCAAAGATGTGCAGAACCTTTTGCAAATTTTCTTCCTCCAAAGCACCCAATACAAAGTAATAACCATGGCAAGGCAGGGCTCACACACATTGTCTGCTCTGGGTAGGAGATTTTTCTGAGTGCCAATTGACCTCTTAAACTGAATCTGAAACGGTGGACTAGGACATTGACCTGAATGACTCAGAATAGTGATGCAAATTATTTTCTTGAGACATTTAATGTGGGAAGAGCTCCAATAAAAGGTTCGGTAGGTATGTTGGAGGGTGCAGTAAGATTTAAGTTGTTTAGGTCAGTTGCTTAGAACTGGTGAACAACCTGACGAAATTGTAGGATAACAGCGAAGAGAACATATTTAATAACAAGTCTGGCTTCCTACTGTGCAGTATTTGTTCAGATTTCCTAAATAATAGGGTTCTCACCTTGACCTTACAGGATATTCATACATTCAAGTTTACAGAGGCAATTATCATAATTTAATCTAACTACAAGTATCATAAAAAACCCAAAACAAACCAACAACAAAAGTGATTCAGTTTGGGGAAGTGGCTGTGCCAATTCTGAGCAGCCAGAGAGCCTTCAGCCACCACCTGGCCACTTGTCTGTCCTCCCTGGGTGATCTCCACTGTCCATCTCCATGCTTTTAAACTTAGTCAGCTCCAAGACCAACACTGTTGTCCTTTTGTTGTCCATTTTTGAAGTGCAGAATAACCCTTGTCAATGACTAGTTCGAGTTCCCCTGTGCACAGTAGTCTACCAAAAAAGTCTCATTTTTCACATTCTTCCACAAAACAGCTCTAGAATTGTCCCCCATTTCCATTCTCCCCTTTAAATTTTCAGTGCTCCTAATAATTCTTAAATATGTAGCCTGTTTATCCTCCCTTTTAATTTCTGTTGTTACTTGAATGCATTTTCCCTTAAAAATGAAAGAAGTCCAGCCACCATCTGCAAATACTGTCATTCTGTCCTTCCTTTGAAAACAGGGACATATTGAGTCTCGAGATTACCTTAGCCCCACTGAACCCACCCTGTTTTCCTAGCTGCACTGCATTGTCACAGCCCAGAAATTCTCATCCCCTACTGGGATTTCCTGGAATTGAAAAGTTTGCAGCCTCCTAGCTGCTGCCCAGGTCCCTCTCTGAGTGCTGCTGTTTGCTTTTTGCATGTTCACTCAGACCACAACACTCAGCCTGGCTATTTTTAAGCTAAGGAATCCTTGAAGTCCTGACCTAGAGCTCGTACAGACACTCATCCCCAAACCCCAGGGATTTTTCAGCACTTACCACTGTGAGTGCAGAAGGGGCCGGTGCTTTGCAGGCTCTGTTCAGCCAGCTCCCTGTCAAATCCCGGTGGCTGCTGGCCTTTTTCACTCGGAATCAGTGCCACGACAGGAGGTGCAGACCTGCCCACACGGTGTCTAATTACAGGTTTGGGGTGGGTGAGTGAGAGACTTTGTAAGAGTGATCCCCTGAGTGATCCCCTGAGTGATCCCCTGAGTGATCCCCTTGCAGCAGATGTTACCTTTTTTTTGGTCTCTCCTCGTGTGTAATTCAGCAACATTTTCCCCTCCTGAAGTTTTGTTAGTTTGAAGAAAAGCAGAATGAGGCTGTTCGAGCCCCCTCAGAGGGGTTGTTGTGTGAGACACTGATCCCAGCCAACGTGGAATTCTCTCCTGAGTTCCCTGGTTATTGTGAGCTGGTGCTGCAGGTAATGACTGACCCTCCACTGCTGGGCAGTTCAGAGCAGGAGCTTTATTTCCTTGCTCTGGGTCCCCCCCAGCAGCCACCAGCTGTCTTTTTGTTAGCATGCCTTGTCAAAGCAAACCCTTGTACATTTTCATACAATCAAACCTCTTTATATATTTTTATTTATTTATTTATTTATTTTAATCACGGGAAGACTAGCTTCTTTTAAAAGAAAGGAATAGGAAAAATGGTCTTACAACTTAGGGGCAGTATAAGTATCTGAGTTTTTACTAGTGAAGTTCCTCAAGCTCTGTCTGCCCACTACCATTTTGTCTACTCTATGTCCTCTTAGGCCATGTGGGATTTACACTTTAGGTGTCTCTGAACCAAGCTCTCTTATCAGCTGGCATGTTCTGGATATAACTGGTGTAAACTGACATTATTGTGAGCCACCTAGATCAGAGAAACCACAGGCACTTTCATTCAAAGTTGTTCCAGGAGAAGGATAGGGTGATGATAATCACGTCATTCATCTTTTCATGCCTTGTCCATCATGTAAATCCCAGATTCTCTCCTGTGCTCTGCGGACTGTGAGTCACAGCCATGTCAGAACCCAGTTCTTTCAGTTGCTGAGCAAGGCCTCAAGTCCCCACAGTGCTATCTGCAGGATGGGTGCTGCCACAATCACCTGGGTAGGAAGGACTGTCACCCTCCAACAGGGAGTGCTGCAAGTGCCTGGGGGCAGGAAGTAACTTGGGCTGGGTCTGTGGTTCACATAAGGAGCCAATTTGTGGTCCTGAGATACGTGCATTGCCTGAAAGAAGATATTTCACAAATTACACCCCAGAAAAAAAAAAAAAAAGTGTTTCTCCATATACTGAACTGTATGTAAGGCAACCAGCCTGCGAGGCTTTGGAAAAACTGAGTCAGGAGTGTCTGTCAGTCCCTGTGGCACGTGGCACCCACAGGAGTCTGGGTCTGGTTCTTGGTGGAGTGGTGCAAGGCCGTGCCATATATGAAAATAATCATTAGAAAGAACTCAGAGAGGAATGTGGAGGGAGCACTGGCCAGTAAGGGACTGCATCTCATACTTAATTTCTGCTTACACTGACAGTGTGTGTGTAATTTCAGATAAGACAGAAGAGATCCAGCTAATAAGAAATTCTTGACACTTGAGCCTACCTTCATTGACTGGAAGCTGGAGGTTTGGCAGCAGTTATGGGACACATTCATTATTCTGCTCAGAACAATGCAGCTCATTAGATAGGTCTGGGATAGTGAGTTTGGGGAAAAGAGATAAGGAATGTCATGTGCCCTCTTGTGCCTCGTGTCAAAATTCTGGCATGAAACTCAAATGCAAAGCAGCCACTGAAACTGGTGCCTCTGTTTGTGATGAGACATCTTCAGAATCTGATGGACATCCTTGTGTGGCAATCAGACCCCTCTGAAACATTTTTTAGGGGACCAGGATTTCTGGATATGCTCAGATATTTTGCTGTTCTTTCCACAGA
The DNA here is from genome assembly GCF_000277835.1 of Geospiza fortis. Lineage (NCBI taxonomy): Eukaryota > Metazoa > Chordata > Aves > Passeriformes > Thraupidae > Geospiza > Geospiza fortis. The sequence continues at coordinate 883,379 of NW_005054495.1, read as the reverse complement.
GTCAGTCTTTGTGTGTGAGTGCTGAAACAGTGCTGCTGAGTTTCACTGTCTGTGTATTTCAGAGAGTATTTTTAATCACAATGGTGTGATTAAATTAATGTAGGCTAGTACAACAAATCAGAATTAATAGCAAAATTAATTTCTAACCCATATTGTAGGCTTTTGAGGCATAGCTCCTTTTAGGATTGGTATTTTTTTCTGGGCCTCTTTCTATGTCTTAAAACAGATTTTAGTAGGCAGGAAGAAAAGTCTGGCTTTTGCAGCTGCCTCTGACAATGAGCAAGTGAACATATCCAGTGGTTTTATAAATGTCAGCTTGAGAATTATCAAGGACATAAATCCTTTTTGGTAGCAGTGGCATTCACATAGGTAGGAAAAAGAGAATCAAAACACTCACTGAGCATCATGTTCTCCAAAGGAATCTCAGAAACTGTGTTTCAAGTGCAGCAACATATAAATTACCATGGCTTTCATAGAAGGATAATTGTATAAAACTGTGAAAGCAACTTTTTTTTGTTCTCATTTCAATTTTAGATTGAAGATGGTTAATGAATTTCTTAGCTTGGATGGAGGTCATCTGGAAGCAGCTTTGTGTATTCCATCCTCTAGAGAATTGCTAATATGTATAAAAAAAGACCACTCAGCTCATTGGAGAATCTTACCTGCAGTATTTGAGTGGCAGAGCCAAGAATAAGAGATGTGCTTCATATTTCTATTGTTTAACTCCAGTGTTTTCTTTCTGCTCAAGTGAAAATCAAATTTTAAATTGAATTGAGACAAACTCAATTTACCTTAGTGTATCCTTTCCAGGATCACACAGCAGCAAATAAAAGAATGTTTTGGAACTTGTAAATATTTATGATTTTCCATAATACATGCTGGCTGTTAATTAAATCACTCAAAGCAAGCAAAGCTAATATTAACTATTGGTTTTGTGAGCTGGAGATTTATGGAGTATAGTATTTGAAGCAAAAAGCACTAGAAAAGGGAGTTTTAGAGGCAGATGATGAAAGTAACCCACGGCAGAGGGCAGACCTTAGGGACAGCCAGATTTTCTTCACAAGTAATGGGAAGAATTAAAGGGAAGAGGTTCATTATTCTGAATGCTTAATCTCCTATTAATGCTAGAGTATTGAACTTATTTGAACAAATCCGGTGAGATAAAGGGAATAACTGTAGATTTGCCTTGGAAATTGAAAGGCAGATGCAAATCTTGAAAATGCATTTTGATAAAAGCTTGGCTCTGAGCAGCTCACCTACAGCCCAGTGGCTCAGAACAAAGCTGATCCTCTAGAGCTCTGAACATCAAGTCTTGGCCCCAAGCTTCCCTAGTGTCACAAAAAAGGGAAAAAACCCTGGGATGACAGCACTGGCAGCCTGTATTTTCACATATTGCTTATGCTTCCTGTGTTGCAAGACCCTTGTGGCAGCTGGGAGAGGTTTGTGCTCCTCACACAGCAACGTGGGCGTGCTCTGTTTGTGCAAGGGCTGGTGATGAGGCATGTTTTTCTGGAAATTTTTATATCCTTGATATTTGGAGATAAAGATTATTGGCTCTGTTTTGTCCTGGAAATATGCCACAGGAATAGATTTGGGCATGCTATCAACTTCTGCTCCCTGATTAGTGGAAACAGAGCAACTTAAAGCAGCTTGGAGTACACTTGAAATTACAAAGTCCCTGATACTGTGTAACGACAAAAGGACAATAGGAAAGCCCCAAGTTTTGTAGGGACTCCACCCAGATAGATTTACTGATAGGTCAGAGATAGGTCAGTTGTTTTGTGGCAACTCCAACTCCAGTCAGCTCTGGTTATGGAAGAATAACTCAAATAAGTGTTGGGCACATGCAAAGATTTTTGGTTTTGCTTCTGCCCCAGCAGCCTGTCAAACAACTGTGAGACCCAGGGCCTTCACAAAATACCCTGACTGCATTAAAGTCTCAGAAAAATTGCCTTCCAAATGTTGTTTTTTCAGATCTTCTGTATAACAGACAGATATTTGAGGATTGGAGCATGTTGTAGGAAAAAAAAACAAACCAAAGATGAAAGACCAGAAGATCTTGGAAGGCTTATTCTTGCAAACTTCTGGTTATTTTGCAAGGATTTTATAAATTTATTGTGGTGGATTACAGTAGCATGAAAAAAATCAGAAAAGTCACATATTAAGATAGGATCAAAAGTAGGAAAAGAGAAACTGCCCAATCTGAATGCTGATGTTTCTGTCTATTATTCCTATTTAGTTAATTTCTATTATTGTTGTTATTTTAGTTCTGGGCTCACAAACATTTAGGAGGGGCATTTTGATAGGCTGTGTTTTTGGAAAGATAATGTAAGTGGACCAGACAGTTCATATTTTGGATTGCTAATTGTTGCTGTCCCTTTTTCCAGAAAAGGCTTAAGAGGTTTTTTTGTGCAGTTGTTTTATGTTACCCCATTGTCAAAAGAGTGCCATGAGAGATCAAAGTGTGTGAGGCTGAAAGCCTCATAATGGCTTTTTTATCAATTTACCTTTGGCATAATTTTTGTAGTGAACACATACTTAAGGAGTATAAAATGAAATTTGTATTGTAATTCTGAAGCACTTATAATTTGGCACAATATTTAAATAATGTAAAAGACAGAATGCAAATCATTGTATGTCCTTTAAATCCCTGGAAAAATGTTTGATTTTAAAAAGCACTACCTTTCCACATGACAGCCAAACATATGGAGTGGTGTGTCTCACCTGACATTTTAAAGATTCAATTTAAATTGTTCTGAAAAGATGGCTTACTTTGTTTTAAAGATATGAAAGAATTGCCCTCCAGAGCTTTGTCTAAGGCAGATTTTCTGATGAAATATCAAACCCTTGCATTATTTGGACTAGCACCATTAATATGAAGTGATAATATCCAAAAATTTGATCCTAGGAAGAATTTTAAATTTTATATACAAGAAACAAGGAGGGAGATTATTTGCCACCAGCAACACACAGGTGCTGTCAGTGTGGGTTTTTCACCTTTATCACATAAAAATAAATCTCTCTTCTTCTGTCTAAAAATACATTAGCAAAGGAGGCCAGAGCTGATGTCTACTATACCAAAGAATAAAATTTAACTCAAGAAATAGCATATGACAAGAATGAAAACAGAACATCACAAGGGGAGGAAATTAATGCAATATTCTAGTTTTAGCTGAAAAAGTTGGGTGAGAAAATGCATCTTTTTAAGTGGTCTAGTCAGCTGTACCACTGTACCACACTTGTAGCCCAAGTCAGCAGCCTAAATGATCTGTCACATTTTGTCAGAACACTGTTGAAATCTATAGCTTAAAATTAAACAAAATAAAATTTGTATTTTTGAAAGAATATGATTTATTATTCATAAAAACACCAAATTAGTTTTTAGAATTGCAAAAGGGGCACAGTCAAGTATGGAGGCAGGAGAGGATGGGCTTTAAAGAAGCCTTGAGTCCAACAGGACTTTGTTTCCTTCCTGTGAGGAGTGATGCCTTATATGGCACTGATCACACTCCTGTTTGTGCCATAAAACCCAGGTTTTTGTGATCCTGAGGAAAATATTTACATTTATTTTGCTTCAGTTCCTGTCTGTAAGAAAAAAAAAACAAAAAACGTGTCCTTAATTTGTGCAACTCTGGGGCAGAGAGCCATGCATGGTTTATGGAGGATGTTCAAGATGTTGTAATTACCAGTTACAGAAATTTCTAAACTGTGTAGAAGTACCTGGGGCATTTTATATCTTCAGGGGATCACAGGAGAGGGAAGCCCCTTCTTGCTCAAGAAGGGAATCTTGCCAAGAAGTTTCCTTAAAGGGTAAAGAAGGATGAATTTCCTGCTCAAGATGGTTTCTGGTCCCACCCTGCTCATGGGGAGATGATAAATAAAGGGTACTTTTGAGAAGGCAGACACCTGATTTATCAAATATCCTGAGCAAGCTCCTTCAGCAAACTGCCCAGGAGGTGACAGGGTTCTGACATCTCAGACGTATTGCTGCATCATTTGAAACACACCTGTTCATCAGCCACATTCAGCCTTGTGTAACACACCAGCAGCTTCTGGGGAACCTCACTGGGAGCATTCTGCAACACCACAGAATTGCCCAATGTGATTGATACACTCAATTTCTGCACCCAAATGACAAACCTCACATCAGAGGCAGAAATCTGTTGCATGCCTCGGACAACAGCTGGTAATTAAAAAATGAAGGAATTTTTGTGGGTAGCCTGTGTTGAAACAAAGGAACTTTAGCTTATTTTGGCTGATGCTGATAACCCTTAGTGGTCTGGTTTTGCTGACCAGTACAATCAAAGTGCTGACAAATCTGGAGTGGCAATGCTATTCCAAATGATGTAGCTCAAGTCTGACTTCAGCATTTTCACAAAGGCAAAATAGACATGGAAAATTCAGTTTCACTGGCAAAGAGAAAATAGTTCCTTATTGAAGGCTGCCAGAAAATTCAAGTTCCTCAGTAGCACAATGCAGTTTTGATAAGGAGATGCCTGTTTCAGGTACAGAAGAGAGTCCTGCTGGTTATTAGTAACATATGTGTTTTCTGTCATTGTAACCATAGTTCACAGGAGTGTAGCTGCCCTGCATGGAGAAAAGGTGACAGCACTAACTTGGAAATTGAGCTTTTATGGAGGGCTGGACAAATGTCTCAAAGTCTGTTGAGGGAGCCTCGTTAACCCTTTGTTGTTGTCTGCAGTGTCCTCTTGCAGCTGGTGAGGGTTGGGCACTCCTGGCCCTCAGCAAAGAGCCAGGGCTTGCCACATGCTGGGCTGCACAGTTCCACACCCACAGAACACTGACCTGGGAAGGGGGGAGAGTTAAGGAAATATTTGTCAGTAAAATGGGACATTTTCATAGCAGCTAGCCAATATAATCAATATAAACCCTGGTTTTATTTCATGTTAGGCCAAAGCATAAGTTCCAGTAGACAGAGCATTGAGTGTGTGTTATCAATTTTTTTTTTTTTTTTAAAGACTTACTAGTTCATGACTAATTATTCACTTTTAGGATGTGTTTGCCTTTTTGATCAGACTCCCTCAGGATTTTCATTTGGAACAGGAGTGTGCTTTTGAAGGGAATTGCTCCCTGCATTTCTCCCACTTAGCACACTTTGGTTTACATGACAGAGTGGGGTGTGTTGGAACCCTGGATGCTGAGAATTTTAGATTTTCTGTGCTGAGAGGCACTGACTCCCAAAAGAACACTATATTTGACCTGAGGCCGTGGAGAAGGCTTCCAAAATGGAATTATAGAACTGGGATTGTGGGTGTGGAGTTTGAATAGAAGTGTGTAATGTCACATGGGGAAAATTTAGAGTTGAAGGTTTTAGAATATAGTAATATATATAAAGCAAGACAGAGGTTTTAGGGTGGAGGCTGGTCCTTCTTCACCTTCTTCTTCTCCTTCTTCTCCTTATTCTCCTTCCTCTCCATGGATTTGGGTGGTTTTGTGTAATTGGATAGAAAAGTTCACATTGTGCGCCACGGGTGATTGGTTATTGGTTAAAAATAATTTAGGTGTAATTTCTTAATTGTACAGTTTATCCTTAAAATACCTTGTAGGGAGAGCTACACTGCCATTTTTTACCTTGTCAAAGTACTGCAGAACTCACAGCTTGTGAGACTGTAACATAGATAAGAATGAATGAACATCTGAGTCCAAACAAGAAATACCGTCTAGTGATTTAATCCTGACCTTGGCAGAAAAGAAGCAAAGAATCCATTAAGGTGGATGCATAAACTGGATTAATTTTGGTTAAAACTAAACAAGAGGTATGTTCCAAAAGTGTATCTAAAGTCCTGCAGATGGCAGTGGCTGCCAGGCCCATTGGCTCGGGCTGGAGTCAGCATGAAGTGCTCTGCCCAGGCAGGTACAGGATTGAACCCTGCAGAGCTGTTTCTGTGTGCTGTGCTATGTGCCAATGGAGAGCTGGGCACATGAAAATGCAATTTAGGAGAAAAACTTCTACCTTACATCATTAGATTATGTACTTACGTATTCCCATTTTCCCCTGATATTATTCTGACTTCTTCAGCTCCCATGCAGCCTCTGTCTGCATGACCTAGTTGCTTTTTCCAGAGAAACTCAACTTTTGAAATGTTCCCAGAAATTTCTGTATCAATGTAGTTCAAGTATGTGTTGCCTGGTTTGAAAGTTCCCCTGCCAAAAGAAAAGCACAGAAGTGATGCTCAATGTTCTACACACAAATGAGGAGGAAAAGAAAACTTGACTATTGGGAATAAGAGAGATGAGCTGAGGGGTGCCATGAGAGTTGGGGCTTTGAATGCTACTGCTGTAATTTTATGAGCTTTTTTTATAGTTTTGCTGAAATTCCTGTGCCTTTCAGGATGAAAACACATATCAGTTAGCACAGCCTTTCTCAGTATCACCGTGATTTATTCTATACATTACTTTTGAAAAATAAGATCTATCTTCAAATAAATCCAAGTCAAAAAGTCCTCTCAGTGTTTCTGGTTGCTCTCAACCATGAAGGAAATTGAAAATTATAGTTTACATTTGTGCCTTCTGTGCTATCACTGTTCGCTCTAACAGAACACACACTGCAATGTGACATTAACATTGAAATTATCTGTGGGTTTATTGCTGCAGTGGTGTATTTATAGCCAAAGGCACTCCTAGTACAGACCAGTAATGAGGCTCTGTTCAAACACAGAGGAAGTTGGTTTTGTAATGTGGAAGCTGGGTTGCTGACCAGCATCTGTTTGTTGGGATTTAAATTCACATTTACTGGAAAAAGCCAGGCTGAGTGGACAGGAATCCCGTATTCCAGCACAATTCATGGGGGACCTGCAACTTTCTTATTCACATATTCCCCAGAGGAGGGGATAATTGGATGACTGCACATCACTGAGCTCTTTGTATTCTCAGAGATCACCAAATCTTGTTTGAGTCCAGCAGCAGCCACAGAGCTCTTGCCCACTTTGCTGGGCTAACATCAACCTCAGAAAACAAAAGAAAATACAGAGTAAGAGGGAGCAGCAAACAGATTTTTACCACAGTCTGCAGGACAGGGAACTTCCATCACTTATCAGCTACAGTGTAAATCACAGAGCACACAGAACAAGGTGACACGTGTAAGAAAAGCTGAGTATACATTCCATGTGCTAGCAGTGATAGAGCCACGTTTCCAGCAGCCACATTAAACTTACTTGTCAATGGTGTATTTTTTTCTGAAGCCATTTGTTCCAGTCAAGGCTACATCTATATTTCCCTTCATGGTTTCTGTTGCACATACTTTGACATGTATCTCTTTTCGCCAGCCTTGGGAAGCAAAATCAAATGGATTACAGTTGTAAGGAGATTTCTTTCCTAAGGGTTAAATTTATTATATGTTTCAGTGTCTCTAAGAGAGAGAAAAGGATTGCACAAACATGCTTATAAGCAAAAAACACCTCTGACAAATTGAAGTTCATTTATTAATGTTCCTATTAATTTTCCATTTATTAATTTTCCCCAGTCCTGTGGCTATTTCTACATTAATCACAACTAAACTGTATTTCTTATTACTCCCTGTCATTTTGACTTGATGGGCTTGGGAAAAATATCCTGAAATGCTCCAGTTTTATAAATTTTGCCAATAAAAAAAATGCAACATTTTTAAATTTAAAATTATGCATTTCCAGCATAAAATTCCTTCCAATTTCAGCTTTATGGAAGTTTTGAAGTCATCATGTAATAACCAAGTTTAACCCAAAGGTGAGCATCATTTGATCTGTTTTTACAATTATCTCAGCTTTCCAAAATAATGCTGGTACTGCATGTTCCTAACACCTAAAATTCTGGATGTTTTATTGAGTGCAACTCATTAACTGTAGCAGCTCTGCAGAAGTGTAGGGTCCTTTTTCACACATAATTCATTGCCTTTTTAGAATACACCACAAAATGAGCACTTACGAGCATATGGAGGGGAGGGCCCTGTGTTTAAATAAACTTTTTGCTCTTCTTTTTCAGTTTTATGTAAAAACTTATCAGCATAATGACCCATCAGTGGGCATCCTTCTTCTGGACATGGAAAGCAGTCTCCCTGGGGGGAAAATAAAAATGTGTGTTATAAGACATCATCTATTTAAATCCTACTTCTTGAATTTTAGAAAGTTACGGTATTTCAGCTTTTTCCCAGTTTTTTTTTTTTTTGTTTGGGTTTTTGTAGGTCCTTGCTTCTCAGTTCAGATCATATCTTCAGTATTTATCATTGTGGTTGAAAAAGGAGTTGAGGTGGTCAGTCATCTTATTTCATCTTGCTGAAAATCAGAGAGAAACAGGTTGGACATCTGGCCTAATTCCTTGTGGTCTTGCAGGGACTGTAAGTAAATACCATAAAGAGTGTTGTGCCTTGCTACCTGATCTGTAAAATCCAGGTAATATATTCATCTTTATAACATCCACTGGAAGGTTTTCTGCTGGTTATAGGATGCATAACCACATTTCCAAGTGGGTCTGAATATCTTACCCATATGGTAAAAATATTTATGTTTAGGAATACTGGAATTTGGGAAGGTTGGGCTTTCCATTTGGGATTTGTTCTGTCAGCTCTTTATCCTTTATTCCCATGCAGAGCCTTAATGAATTCAATCTACCTACACAGATCAGACAATCAGATCAAGAGCTTGACATCCATTAAAAGAAGGTAAAACAAGTTAAGCATGAAAGCAGATTAATTGCAGTGGGAAAAAATAGCTGTGCTGTGTTTAGGTAGTTCAGTTTTGATATGTGGGAGGTTCTGTTCGAACTGGTATTTGTGGACCTATGGCTATTTGTGCATTTGATGAAAAAAAGGCAAAATGATCATCATCCCTTCTCCATTGTGAAATTGCTTGGGTTTGGGTATGGTCTGAATGAAGGTAGTCAGTGGTTCTGAATGTCCCCTGTGCCCATATTCCATGATCCCAAGTGTAGAAGTTGTCCCAGGAATTATTTAAAGAAATAATTAGGCCCTCAGATAAATCCAGACCTGGCACTTACCAACACAAACTCTCGGTATGTGTCACACTGGTACCCAACAAATCCATTTGGAGTGATGATGCTCTCAGCATAATACCTGAGACTTCTTTTGTGTCCACATCCAAAGGATCTGTATGCTGGGAAAAAAAAACCAAACCAACAAAATCCCCAACAGGTAAAAAGTGATTAAAGCAATACATTAACGTAAAGTCCATGCCAATGAAACATTTTGGGGTCTCTTTTCCTCAAAAGCACTTGCACATATAGTGATGTCTCAGGTAAAAGAAATAACAATGATTAAAAGACATTTAAATTGTGAATTATTTGGTTTTGTAGTAAGGCAGTGTACTTATGCCTACATATATTATTTTCTGTTGGAAAGAGGTCATTTTTAACAGAGGTGGAGATGCACAAGGTGAAACAAGAAACATTTGGGAGTGTTCCCCTTTGATATTTTAAAGACTGGAATATTTCATAGCTACAGTTTTTGTAAAGCATACAGTAGTTACAATGAAGTAGTTTCCCTTTTCTTACAGTTATCACAACATTCTGTAAAATCACAGTTTCCACTAATTTCTAGAATTAAAGGTAATTTTAGCAATTATTATAAATTCTGTGGCTTTTGGTGTTTTTAAGCACTAGAAAATCTGCAGCCATTTGATAGCAATTCTGTGGAATCCTCTGAAAAGCAGGATATTTGGCAGCATGTCCTTGGCTTTGTCAGAACTCTTTGAAACAAGTACTTTTTCCCATCACACTGAAATTTATAAGCAGCCAGTAAGGAACGAAGGAAGTGCTATTTGGGTTACATTTACATGTCCCTTATAGCAATGTTGTCTTCCTTGTTTTCAAGGTCTCTTCTATATCAAAAATCCATATACTAGAGTTAGGTTGTTTGTATAAAAATGGGTTTTATTCCACTTCAGCAAGTGGTGGGGGCTCACCAAACCACAGGGGCAAGTCTGGGGGGCACTGAAGTGGTTGCAGACTACCGCAGGTTGGAGTGAAATCAAAATTTCCCCCAATGGAAATGTTTATGCATCTTAAAGATAGACCAGCTGGTGTTGACCAGTTGACACATTGTTCCTTCCATAAGAAAAGAAAAGAAACCCCACACTAAAATCTCTTTGAAAAGTCCTTGTTGTCTGTTTTTTCTTGGAAATAATCTGCATCATCAAGGCTTCCTGAGTATGTTTTCTTAGTAGCTCCTTCTTTAATTCAGAAGGGTTTGTGCTTTTAAACCCTCAGCTCTTACAGCTGGCTCAATTTATGTTAGTGGCAAATTCACTTAACACCTATAGTCTTTCTACTGCATCAAAAACTGT